>NC_080749.1:51084062-51387093 GCF_020826845.1 Diceros bicornis minor
CGACCCCGTCCTGCCACCTCCCAGTTTCTTCACTCCAGAAGGGCAGGGTTTGCTGAAGGGCTCGGCAGCATCTCCAGGTCTCCGGGCTGGCCCTCGATCCCTCTCTGGGCCTAAGAGAAAGGGCTTCCCATGGAAGCTGTGGCAACTGGGGAAAGCTGAGGCACATCTTCCAGGCCACCATGGCCTGGTGAGGCATGGGACAGGATGGGAGGGTTGGGGAAGAAACCTGGAGCAACCCCCAGAGAGAGGGAGACGGGGCTGAGAAAGGCCCCTTTAGGAGCATTCTTCCTGTGCCCAAAAGGAGTCAAGTTGCCAGACAATACTCCTGGAGCTGGAGGTGGAGACACTAGGAGACCCCAGCCAACGTTCCTGAGGCTCCTGGATCCTCATCTAGATATCCTTCTACAGGTGCTGGGTCAGTGCTGGAGGTTCTAGGCTGTGCATGGGGGGCTAGGCTCTCCTAGGAGAAAGTCCTGAGTTCTGTGCTTCCCTAATGCACGGAGAAATCCCTCCCTGTTAGGTTTATGTGTGAGGTGCAGACAATAAATTTGGTTATCAGGGTTGCCTGAAATAGCATACTTTTCCAGAAAAGCTGTTTATTCTGTCACATATGCTGCAGTGAGCCTCTAGCTCTGGAAAAACTGGGCCACCCTTCTCTACTTAGTGATGAGTATGTAACGTAAACCCTTTTACAACACTACAAGCCAGGGAGTCTGAATAGCCACTGGGGGTTGGTTAGAGAGGGATGTGGCTGCAGGAATGGGAGGGAGAGGGTCTTTGCAGTCAGAGACAGGGTTATGCGTGAACAGAAACATCAGGGTAAAGCTGCTGAGGATCCCCATCAGGGCCCAGGCAGCCTGTTTATCAAAACTTACATATTATTCCAAGGGTCCAAGAGAAAGTTCTGCATACTGACAATCTTATTGGCTCCTCAAGGATACAACCATATGAAAGACACTTCCAAATGCTGAATCAAATGGGATTATCCGTCGATAAGGACTGATGCTAGCAAATGACCAGTGTCCAGAATCTCCTTTGTCAGGTCTTAGGCTCATAACTGCAAAACTGGGACAGCCCAAGGTCAGAATTTTTCTTGGTCAGGGAAACTTGCAGGTCCTTTTAAGGAATGACTTCACAACTGATGCTGTGATAAACCCATGTTGAAAGTGGGGTTCTATCCTTTCTGTGCTTATTTAATTCCAAGCAAAACCATTTCTGGTGCCTAATAAGTACTTAAACTGAGTAACATGTTAGACATTGACATTCTTTATTTTAAGGTGCTTCCCTATCCAAAATAAGTTAAAAGAGATGTGTTTTATTTTAGCCAGCAAGAGGAATATAGCCATCAACTGACTTTCTTTGTGAAAAACTAACTACTGGACTAAAGCTAAAAGCTTAGCCCAGCAGAAGCAAAATTAGAATCTTGAACTAGAGTTGGAGAGTAACTTAATATGTTTAGACAATTATATCAGTCAGGAAACCAGAAACCACACCAGGTGTTTCAACAGAGAGAATTTAATATAGGGAATTGGTTCGACAGATCTTGGAAGACTGAAAAAGCAAAAAGGAAAGTCTGAGGTAACATAGAGACAGTAACTGTGTCAGGAAGCAGCTATCACCTCTAAGGCTGGGGAAACAAAGCAAAGAGGTTAGAGTCATTAAAACTTAAAAACTCAGAGCATGGGCCCCACAGAACTGGACTCACATCTCTGAGAAGGTACCACCTAGCTGGTGCTAGTACCTCTGAGGTTCTGGGACTGTGGAAAAATGCTGAAAACTAGAACCAACTGCTATTCTTGGTATAAAGACCCAAAATAATACACTAATTATGGTTTGACTGGTCAATTCACCATGAGAAAGGAAAGGATTCAGAGGCAATATCTGTAAGAGGACAACCCCTTTTTTGTGCAAAAGTAAAGCCTACAAAAATGACAGGAGACTTAAAACTCAACAATAAAAAGACAAATAACCCAACAAAAAAATGAACAAAGGATTTGAATAGACATTCCTTTGAAAGAAGATATACAAATGGCCAATAAGCACATGAAAAGATGCTCAATACCATTGCCATCAAGGAAATACAAGTCAAAACCATAATGACATACCATCATAACCACTAGGATGGCTGTAGTAATTTTTTTTTTTTTAAAGTTTAGTAACAAGCATTGGTGAGGATGTGGAGAAATTGAAACCTCCATACATTGCTGGTGGAAATGTAAAATGGTGCAGCTGCTGTGGAAAACAGCTTGGCAGTTCCTCAGTAAGTTAGACACAGAGTTACCTTATGACCCAACGATTGGGATTCTGAAAACATTCTGGAATTAGTGGTGATTGTTGCACAACCCTGTGAATATTACTAAAAGTCACTAAATTGTACACTTTAAAAGGGTGAATTTTATGGCATGTGAATTATATCTCAGTTAAATTTTTTTTTTAAATAACAGGAGAGGGTCGGCCCCGTGGCTTTGCAGTTAAGTGCGTGCACTCTGCTACCAGCAGCCCGGGTTCGGATCCCGGGCGCACACTGACACACCGCTTCTCCGGCCATGCTGAGGCCGCGTCCCACATACAGCAACTAGAAGGGTGTGCAACTATGACGTACAACTATCTACTGGGGCTTTGGAGGGAAAAAAAAAAGGAGGAGGAGGATTGGCAATAGATGTTAGCTCAGAGTCGGTCTTCCTCAGCAAAAAAAGAGGAGGATTAGCACGGATGTTAGCTCAGTGCTGATCTTCCTCACTAAATAAACAAATAAAAGGAGAGAGAAAAGACAAGAAAAATCATAGAAAAAAAACCAGGCAGTTTTTTTAACAAGATAATACTAGATTATGTATATAAATTTGTCTCCTGTTTCTGAAACATTCTATTCAATACCCTGCAAGATCAAAGTGCATTTTGACTTTGATATTTGCCATTCAAAATCTGACTGACTGATCAAGCCCTCAAAAGAAGCACTAAAACGGTACATAGAGTACTTTCTTGATTCACCTCTGGTTCACCCATTCAAGAATGCAAGGACTGAAACCTATAAACCTTTGTGTCCCAGTTTTATCCACCTTGTGATCCTGGCTCCTGTGATCCGTGGCCCCTGCTGGTTGGGAAGGGGTACCTACCTTTCTGTCAGATTCCTGCTGTACCCTACCTGGTCCTTTTGCACCAATCCTGGACTCCTACAAGACTCCCACCAGCCACAGGACAGATATACCAGTAGCAGATGAATTAGTAATATTATGGACCAGGAAACCATCTACTCAACTACCTACTTGGTGCCCACATTCTACTACCATCCCTCCATAGAATCTTCATCACACATCCTCCCTTGCTAGAAGAGGGCCAGAAACCCAGAGGAGATAGGGACATCTCAAGTGTAGATTTGGCATATTTTAGACACCAATTAGTCTTGCTCCCACTTTCATCTCAGGATTGTCCCCCATTCATCTCTTCTTTTCTTTTACCATTGCTTCTTCCCAGTTTATGCCTGGATTGTTGTAATTGTCCCTAGTTTTCTGCTTATAATATCTCTCATTTCTCATCATCGTGCATACAGATATCAACTTTCTTGAAACATTTTCTCTTTGTCCCTTCTCTGAAATCCTTCAATGCCTCCTCACTGCCAATTTAATATTAATAAAATTTAACTTCTATATCTGGTTTTAGAGCCCTCTATATCTAGTTCCAACCTCTCGTTCCAGATTTACACAAACTCCCATTTTGATTACACACAGTACTCTACACTCACCCTAAGATTGCCTATTTCTGTGCTTTTAATGCCTTCTCCCAAGTTTCTAATTCTCTCTTCATCACCACCTATGAAAATTCTTCAAGGTCTTCAAGACCTATTCTTCAAGGCCTATGTCAAATCTTAGTTTTTCCAAGAAGCCTTGATTATCCCAGCTGAGTTTAATCTCTCTCTTTGAAACCATCATTATTTTCTCTACTATTTGGCCCTCACCACCTACTACATTGTAGTGTAAGCACTTCTGACCTCCCCAGCTCCATGCTAAACTTCAGGAGACTAGTGGAGCTTTGGATGCCCAGAAGTGCTGGTCAAATTCAGACTGCAGATCCATTCTGCACAGTGATTTTGTTGTGGGTTTTTTTTTTTTGGTGAAGAAGATTGGCCCTGAGCTAACACCTATTGCCAATCTTCCTCTTTTTGCTTGAGGAAGAGTGGCCCTGAGCTAATATCTGTGCCTATCTTCCTCTATTTTGTATGTGGGTGGCCGCCACAGCATGGCTTGATGAGTGGTGTAGGTCCATGCCCGGGATCCAAACCTGTGAACCTGGGCCACTAAAGCAGAGCATGTGAACTTAACCGCTATGCCACCAGGCCAGCCCCTCTGCACAGTGATTTTAAAACTTTCAGATAGTTGTTGTCAACATTTAAAAATTGAGAGATTTCTCATAAAAAGCTGGGTTTCCTGCTTCTCTTGAAAGTTCAGTTCACACTGGACTGAATTCAATTCACACTGGACCTGTACTGCTGCTTAGAATATGCTGAGGCTGAGTAGTGACCACCTCTTTAAGATGGGGCCTCTGTCCTCCAGTTCACCCCGATTCCCATCTTTTATAGTCTAAACCTTGTTCATACCCTGGAAGCATCTGAATTTGTGATCTCTGCTTCTAACATCTCTACAGAGTAAGGGATGGATGGATGGAAGGATGATGGATTGATGAATAGAAGGAAGGAAGGAAGGATAAATGAACAAAGTAACCTAATGTGGCAAAATTCACATCCTTCACATATCTCTTGCTGTCCAGGGAGCGTGGCAGCTGAATTCTCATGGCTGTCCACTCTCGCACTCTGTTCTTTTCTTGTCCCAGCTCATGTTCAGAAAAATTCTGGTCTAAGCTTGTGGGGAGAAAAGAGATATTTCTTTTTAATAAGAACTTTCCATTTTCCTTCTCAAAACTCATAATGAGTGTGAGGCAGCAGTCAAGATTTAAGAAAAAGAAATCATTCCTATGCCTCTGTGTCTGAAACTGGGAAAGTAAAAACTCAAGAGGGATCCATGCAAGTCACAACCTTTGCTTTGATGTGCCCCTTGGTGACCCACGCTGAGGCAACACATGGCTGTGTGTTCCCATTGTTAGAGTAAATGTGACCTTTCTTACACAGGGGGATTGTGGTTTTGATCAATTGAAAGGACCCCATGGGCAGCCAGGGATCAGCATAAAGGGTGAAAAGGTGAGCAATAAATATGCCAGTGCATTAACACAATTAGGTTTATAAAAAAGGCACTGGAGCAAAATGGAACATCGAGGGTTTACAAAAGCAGCTGACGTGTTCTGTGTGTTAGAGATGGATTTATGGCTAATTAACTGTCCAGAGCCATTCTAACTCCTGTACATAGGAAAACATGAGCTGAGACAAAGAGTGATTGATTTTAGTGGGAAAGTCCTGTATTGTGAAATGAGAGAGAAAGGGAGGACAGCATAAGGCAATTATCTGGAAATATTGAGTTTGCACAGCTTAGACATAGAATCAGGATTTTGCAAGAGACTAGGTTTTGTCGCTGCTCTATTGTTCTTATTACTGTTGTTTTAAAGTATCTTGTAGTAAGGTAAAGTTATATTTGTAGTGGAAAGATGGCTGTCACAAGATTTACCAGAACCTTTTGAAGTTACTGGCTTTGGAATCCAACAGAAGAAGGTATTAATCAACTCTCATTGTATAGAGATTATCATGATATCATTACAAGAGAGGAAAGACGAGCTTTTGTCTTTAACAGTAATTACTTTTTCCATATTTAGAGTTTCATCTGGATTTCAGGGGCACTGAGACAGTGCCCATAATAGGAATAGGCACTATCATATTTTGAAAATGTAAATAATTTCTGTTCAAATCATTCTGTGTCCTGAAATAAATCCTTTCTGCCAACAGTGCCATATGCGTCCACTTTCCTAGCCTTGAAACACATTCAAACCAAGAGTGTGTATACCACTAATGAATATCAGTCTAATACCAAACATCTACATTGAAAGTCAGACCCAAGCACAGATGATAACAACAGAACTCATCATCTCTCTGGTTCTGTCTTTTCTCCACTCTGTATAAAGATCAATTGCTCTGACTTTGGTTACCCACTTCCTCCCTCTACAGAAGCTTCTCAGAGAGGTCAGTTCTCTGAGAATATAACCAGAGGAAAAGGAGGAGCCAAAGTCTAATCACAGAGAAAACATGGGCAACAGAATATAGAGGGGGGTGTACCAAGAAGGAAAATGGGTTGGATGATGTTTAAGTTGGTAGAAGTAGTTAAGATTAAAGATAAATAGCTTGCTTTTTGGAAAGGGAAAAACTGGAGTCTAGATTCTGTCGGTTAGCTGATATCAAGCTCTAGAAAATAGAAACTGGCTTAAACATAGAGTTGGTTAGCACTTGGAAAAGAAACTGGATATAACTCAGAGCAAGTTTCACAAATGAACCTCTTCTTTTCTGATAGGATGTCTATACTGGTGGATCAGGGCTAGATCACTGATGTAAGTTAGGGATTTCAAAAAGTCATGTCACAAAGTCTTGCCTGATAGCCTGGCAGGCAAAATGGAGAAACAAAGGCAATATGATAGTACAGATAAGACTGACAACTTTATGATGACAGAAGTTGTCACTGACTTGTTCATTACTATATCTTCTCTGTGAATTAGAGAGCCTGACCCAGGCTCAAAAAATTTGTGTTGATTTAGTGAAGTTAGGTGTATTCACTGATGATTGAAGAGCAATATCCAAAGCACATTGTTTTCTGGACCTCTGTCAACAGATTTTATTTTATTTGCCTCCATATTTCCAGGGCATTAGAAAGTACCTGGCAGATAGTAGGTACTTAATAAAATGTGATGAATGAACGAATAAAACCTATAGGTCTTTTACAACATTCTTACAAGGTTCTTTTCTTAGTCTTAACCTAGTCAATATTTTAATCAGTGACTTGGTAGAAGACATATTAAAACAAAGGATTAACAGTTATTGCAATTGTACACATTAAAACAGTGAATAGATAAAATACAATGGCTGAAAAGAACATAGGCTAATATGACAAAATTTAATATCACTAAATGTATATTCAAAAAATACACAAATGAAGGATAGGAGGGTTCCTAGCATGAAATAATCTATTTTTAGCAAGATACGACAGGGGCCGACCCAGTGGTGTAGTGGTTAAGTTTGCCTGCTCCGCTTCGGCAGCCCAGGGTTCGCAGGTTTGGATCCCTGGAGCGGACCGACATACCACTTATCAAGCCATGCTATGGCAGCAGCCCATATAAAGTAGAGGAAGGTGGGCACAGATGTTAGCCCGGGGCCAATCTTCCTCAGCGAAAAAAAAGATATGACAGTCACCAAGACCAAGCTCGGGCTCCACCTGAGCCACACAGTTATAAAACCTAGATAGAATGCATGGAGCATCTATTTGATAACACTGAAAAGTAAGCGATAGCAGGAAGATTTGGGAAGAAGTTCAGAATTGGAAGTACCACCAAACCAGTATTGAGTTCCCCTTTTATTCCTTCGTATCTCTGGCCTGGATTCAAGGCAGCCTGAAACTCAGAAATGGCACTCAGAGGTGGGAAGAGAGTGCTCCAGGAGAAGTCCTCTAGTTCTGGCTCAAGGAGTGAAATGGAGATTCCTAACACTCAGCAAGGGAGGGGAAATTCGCCATTTTCCTTTGTTCACTATTTTATCATGCCCCAGAACCCAATCTCATGGCAACAGTGGCAGCAATGACAGTGGTGGCAGCAGAGGCTGCAGGTGCCCAAAATTATGAGGTACCAAACCTTCCTCTCCTATCAGAGGAAGTGTGGTCCCCAAAAGTAGGGCAAACTCCTATTTTTTTTCCTCTCTCTGTCCTCCTGCCACTTGATCTTGGACACACATGCAATCACAGGAAGTGTGAGCAGACCCAGATAACTAAAAACCCAACTTTTTGGCTAGAGGACCAAAAAGGGGAGCCCCAGGGAACTGGAATATTCTGGAGAAATCATAGAGAGAGAGGAGCTAGGAAAAGCAACCCAATAAAGTAATTTATGGACTCCTGGGCTCATCCCTGAGCAGCACATGCATAGATCTGACACTGAATGGCATACCATAGACTGAGAACTGAAATATGGATAGACTAATGCTCAGCTCCTCGGCTGGCCATTGGGTGGCACAGACATAAGACAGATCCAAATAGCACTACAAAGGCTTTAAACACTGAACTGACATTGGAACCACAACCCACAGTGAGCTGGTGAGGAGTTACAACCTGCATCCAACTGGGTACTAGAAGTTTATGATATATCTACTTGTTGTATTGATTACTGAGAGAGAAGGGTTGAAGTCTCCAACTATAGTTGTGGATTTGTCTATTGCTCCTTCCAATTTTGTCAGTTTTTGCTTCATGTATTTTAAAGCTTTGTTGTTAGGCATGTACACATTTAAGATTGTTATGTTTTCTTTGTGAGTAGACTCCTTTTTCTTTATGTAATGTTCTCCCTTTCTGTTAGAATGGATGAAAACCAAGACTCCACTATACGTAGCCTGTCTACAAGACACTTATTTCAAATATCAGATATATGTAGGTTAAAAGTAAAAGGATTGGGGGGCAGCCCCGTGGCATACTCGTTAAGCTCGCATACTCCGCTTTGGTGGCCCAGGGTCCTCGGGTTTGGATCCCGGGCACAGACACATACACTGCTCATCAAGCCATGCTGTGGCAGCGTCCCATATACAAGATAGAGGAAGATTGGCATAGATGTTGGCTCAAGGCCACTCTTCCTCAAGCAAAAAGAGGAAGATTGGCAACAGATGTTAGTTCAGGGCAAATCTTCCTCACCAAAAAAAAAAAAAAAGTAAAAGGATGGAAAAAGACGGACCATGAAAACACTAACTTGAAAAAAAAAGCATGAGTGGCTATTTAATAGCAAAGTAGAATTCAGAGCAAAGACAATTATTGGGAATAAAAAGAGACATTTCATAAAGAAAAAGGGGTCTGTTCTCCAAGAACACATAACAATCCTAAATGAGTATATACCTAACAAAAAAGTTTTAAAATATGTGCAGCAAAAACTGATAAAACTGAAGGATAAATGAAAAAATCCACAGTTATAGTTGGAAACTTCACCTCACCTCTTTCAGTAATCAATAGAATAAGTAGACAGAAAATCATCAAGGATATAGAATTGAACAACATCATCAAAGAACTGGATCTAATTAACATTTATAGAACATTGCAGCCAACAATATAATACATACTTTTCATATGCACATGGAATATTCACTAAGAAAGGGCATATACTGGGTTATAAAATAAACCTCACCAAATGTAAAAGAATTGAAATCATACTTAGTTCTCGGACCATAAATGAATTAAACTAAAAATCAATAATAGCAAGAAAAAAAGTTTCAAACACATGGAAATTAAACAATACACTTCTAAATAATCCATGAATCAAAGAGTAAGTCTCAAGGGAAATCAGAAAATATTTTGAACGGAACAAAAATTAAAATACAACATAAAAAAATTGTAGTATACTGCCAAAGCAGTGTTTATAGAGTAATTATATCATTACATATTTATATTAGGAAAGAAGAAAGGTCTCAGATCCATAAGCTAAGCTTCTATCTTTAAAAAAAAACTAGAAAAAGAAGAATAAAATAAATCAAAATTATACAAAAGGAAGAAATTAATGAAGATAAAAGCAGAAATCAATGAAAGTAAAACTAGCCAAACCAAAAAAAGGAGGAGAGGGTGCACTAGAGAAAATAAAACCAAAAGCTAGTTTTTTGAAAAGATCAATAAAATTGAAAACCCTCTAGCAAGACCAACAAAAAAAAAAAGAGAAAAGACACACATTACCAATTATCAGGAAAGAAAGAGGGAATCACTACAGATCCCACACACATTAAAAGAATAGTAAAGGGGGCAGGCACCGTGGCTCAGCGATTAAGTTCACGTGCTCCCCTACTGGTGGTCCAGGTTCGGATCCCAGGCACGCACCGATGCACCGCTTCTCCGGCCATGCTGAGGCCGCGTCCCACATACAGCAACTAGAAGGATGTGCAACTATGACATACAACTATCTACTGGGGCTTTGGGGAAAAAAAAGGAGAAGGATTGGCAATAGATGTTAGCTCAGAGCCAGTTTTCTTCAGCAAAAAGGGGAGGATTAGCATGGATGTTAGCTCAGGGCTGATCTTCCTCACAAAGAAATAAATAAATAAAATAAAAGAATAGTAAAGGAATACCACAAACAATTCAATGCACATAAATAGAACAACTAAGATGAAATGGGCCAATTCCTTAAAAACCTCAAAATATCAAAAGCCATCCAAATGAAATATATAACCTGAATTTTCCTATAACTAATGAAAGAGTTAAATCTATAGTTGAAAATCTTCCAAAGAGAGATTTCCAGGCTCAGATTGTTTCACTGGAGAATTCTGCCAAACATTTAAAGATATTACATCTATTCTACACAATCTCTTCCAGAAAGTAGAAGAGGAGGGAACACTTCTCAACTAATTTTATTAGGTTAGCATTACCCTGATAACAAAACCAGACAAAGATAGTACAAGAAAACTATAGACTAATATCCTCCACCAACATAGAGGCAAAAATCTTCAACAAAGTATTATCAAGTCTAATCCAGCAGTATTAATAAAATAATAATACACCATGACTAGGTGGGATTTATCTCGGGAAAAGCAAGGTTCATTCAATATTTGAAAAATTTATCAGTGTAACCCATCATATTAATAGCCTACAGAAAAAAAACCACATGATCATCTCGACTGATGCAGGAAAAACATTTGATGAAATTCAACATCTATCCCAGATAAAAACCCTCAGCAAACTAGGAATAGATGAGATCTTTCTCAATCTATGGAGAAAAGCTTCCTCCATAAAACCTACAGCTAACATCATTCTTGCTGATGAAAGACTGAATGCCTTCCCTCCAAGGCCAGGAACATGGCAAGAATGTCCACTCTCACCACTCCAATTCCACTTCAAACTAGAACTCCTAATCAGTGAAGTAAAACAAGAAAAAATAAAATAAAATGAATACAGATTGTAAGGAAGAAATAGAACTGTTTCACAGACAATTTTTAGAAAATTGCAAGGAATCTACAAAACAAAAATCCTCCTGGATCTAATAAGTGTATTAGCAAGATTGCAGGTTACAAGGCCAACACACAAACATCAATCATATTTTCATATAGTAGCAATAAACAATGGCGTAATGAAATTTAAAACACAATACCACTTACAATAGCTCCAAAAACTGAAATATCTAGGTATAAATCTAAGAAAACTTTTACAGGAACTGTATGCTGTAAACCTCAAAACACTGATTTTAAAATAGACCTAAGTAGGGGCTGGCCCCGTGGCTTAGCGGTTAAGTGCACACGCTCTGCTACTGGCGGCCCGGGTTCAGGTCCCAGGCGCGCACCAACGCACCGCTTCTCTGGCCATGCTGAGGCCGCGTCCCACATACAGCAACTAGAAGGATGTGGAACGATGACATACAACTATCTACTGGGGCTTTGAGGAAAAAAAAGTAAAATAAAATAATAAAATAAAATAGACCTAAGTAAATGGAGAGACAAACTATGTTCAAGGATTGCAAGATTTGACATAGTAAAGATGTCAATTGATCTATAGGTTTAATGTAATTCCAATCATAATCCCAGCAAGATTTTTGGTAGATATAGGCAGTCTGATTCTAATATTTATATGGAAAAGCAAAGAAACTTGAATAACCACAATAACTTTGAAAAAGAAGAATGAAGTTGGAGGAATCACACTAGGTTTACTAAAAAGCTACAATAATCAAGAGAGTGTATTATTAGCAAAGGTATAGACAGAAATCAATGGAACAGAATAGAGTCCAGAAATAAAATCACACATACATTAATTCTCACAAAGATGCAAAAGCATTTCAGTGGAGAAAGGATAGTTTTTTCAACAAAGGGTGTGGAACAGTTGGGCATCCGTATACAAAAAAAAAAAAAAAGAATCTCACCCATATCTTGAACCGTATACAAAAATTAACTCAAATGGGTCATAGATATAAGTGTAAAACATAAAACTATACAATGATTAGAAGAAGAAATATAAAGAGATTCACAGCCTGAGGTTAGGCAGAGTTCTTAGACATGACACTAAAAACGCAATCTATAAAAGAAAAAATTGATATACTGGACTTCATCCAAATAAAACTTTTACTCTATAAAAGATACTCACTGTTAAGAGACTAAAATACAAGCTACAGACTGAGAGAAATTATTTGCAAATCATATGTCTAATAAAGGAATTTCATCCAGGATATATTTTTTTTAATTCTCAAAACTCAACAATAAGAAAACAACTTAATTAAAAGGTGAGAAAAAACTTGAGTGGACATTTCACCAAAGATGATATATGGAAGGCAAATTAGTGTAGTCCAACATCTTTGGCCATTAGAGAAATGCAAATTAAAACCAGGATGAAATATTACTAAACACCTATTAGAATGGCCAAAATAAAAAATATTGACAATACCAGGTGCTAGCAAGAATGCAGAACAACTATAACTCTCAAACATTGCTGACGGAAATGCAAAATGGTACAGCTACTCTGGAAAGCCATTTGTAAGTTTTTTTATAAAGTTAGATGTATCTCAACAATTCCACCCCTAAGTATTTAGGAGAAATGAAGACTATGTTCACACAAAAACTGGCACATGGCTGGTTACAGCAGCTCTGTCAAAATTGCCAAAAACTGGAACAACTAAATGTCCTTCAACTGGTGAATGGATAAACAAACTATGGTACATCCATACTGTGGAATACTACTCAGCAATAAAAAAGGATTAACTATTGATACATGCAACAACTTGAATGAATCACACAGGCACTATGCTTAGTGAAAAACGCCAGTCTCAAAAAGTTACACACTGAATGATTCCATTTATATGACATTTTTGAAAAGACAAAACTATAATGATGGAAAACAGACTAGTAATTTCCAGGGCTTAGGAGTCAGAGGAGGGTGTGATTATAAAAATATAATAGGAGGGAATTCTGGGGGGATGATGGAACTGTTCTTATCCTGATTGTGGTGGTGGCTACACAAATCTATACATTTGTTAAGACTCATAGACCTGTACACTAAAAAATGCTGATTTTACTGTATGTTAATTTTTTAAAACTATATAAATTTTTAAAATAAGATATGACAGTTTTTGTTGATCACAGCTCTATAGATGCCAAAAGTGTGACTTAATCACCAAAAAAAAACTCCAGCTTGGGCTGCAATAACAGAAGAATTAAATCCAAATCAAATAAAGTTATAGACCCCTTAGAACCTAAACTGATCAGACACATCTATAGCATTCTGTTTTATTTGTACATTGATAAAAATCAACACTATCTAGAGGAAGGAGATCAAGATAGTTAGGAGATGGTGGAAAAAATTGAGATATTTAGCCTGGGAAAGAGAAGGAATGACATGGTAACTCTCATACTATATTAGAAAAATTGCCCAATAGCTTACTAGGTCTTATTCTATATTCCTCCTGAGGAAAGAACTGAGTTCCCTGGGAAGTAGTTGCAAGAAGGCAGACCTCAAATCACCATAAAGAAAAGCTTTCTGATAATTCAAATTAGGAATAAATAAATGACCCCCCTAGATAAGCAATGAGCTTCTAATCACTGGAAATCATTGAAAATGTTTAAGCAGAGGTTAAATAACCATCTATCAAGGTTATTGTCAAAGGAATTACATCACTGAGTATGAGATTGATCTCTTTAACCTCTAAGGTCTCTTCTAACTCCATCTCCCGTATTCTAAATTATACAGGATGTTGTAAATCACCCTCAGCCTGTGTGTATCTCCAACTCCCTACGACTCACTAGATTTTACATTATATACAGAGTGCTCACAAAATCCCCATGGACTCCTCCTAACACTGACTGTTCCAAGACAGACTTCTCGGCTGTTTTAATCATTTCCAACCAGGAACAGGGAAGCAGTGCAGAAGAACGTGTGAAAAAATTAAACTTGTGCAGAGAATAGATAGACAACTTCTAACAAGAATGTATAGGGAATGTTTGACTCTGCTCTATCTATGTTTGATGAGTTGTTGTATTATCCTAAAAATGGACTAAAATGAGGCTTGAGACCTATTTTTACTTCCTTGATCTGTTCTTTGCTCTAGTTTAGAAAAGGAAACAGGGAAGTTCCATGTCTTAAAATTTACCAAAAAGCAAAAAGAAATACCCCTATTCTTTCCTGTCCTTTTCAGTTCTTTGAATCTTACTCTTTATATGTTACTCTCTAGTTTTCTCAGTATGAATTATCTAGGCCTAGACCTTTCAAAAGTCTGGCTACAAATTAGGAGCCAAAGTGCCTAGTTAAGGTCATAGCGAGCAGCATCAGGGCAGCAGGCTGAGCAGACATCAAGTCAACAAGGATTGGGACAAGGGGAAGGCTATGGAGATTAGTTTTGTCTGCCAGGACATGAGTCAGGGCAACTGATCAGTAGTGGTATATCTGAAGTTGGAAGGGCAAGATTTAAGGCAGTAGATCAGGCATGGGTTAGATGGGACTTCAATCAGAGGTCAGGTGGCACTCCAATGATCCCAGGAGAGCCGAGTCGTGCTGCCCAAGTCCAAGGCTGTAATGATGCCTTCCCACATCAGAGTCCACAGGCCTACCTGCTTGGCCTCATCCCCGCAGTGGAACCCTGGTTCCAAACTACTTACATCAGATGCAACTTTACTCTTTTCAGAGTGCTCATGAAGGTACAATAGTACCCTTTACAAGTCCATTACAGAATTAAAAAGTCTGTTTGGCACGACAAAAATAATCTATGGTATTTGAAATCAGGTCACTCATTGGGGCAGGTAATCACTGGAAGGGAGCTTAGGGGGGGGATCTGGGGTGCTGGTAATAGTTCTTGATCTAGGTGCATTCAGCTTGAAAATTCTAGTTGTATACTTATGATTTGCACACTTTTCTGTATTTATGTTATACTTTAATAAAAATGTCCCAAAGAGAGGAAAAACCCCTGGGCAGCGGCTTCCTGAGGCCATTCTGACTAGTAGGCAGCCAGCAATGCAATTACTAAGCCTCAGGACTAAGCCTGGACTCTCAGCCCTCTTTCTTTCTTTCCCTATGCGTGTGCCTGCTTGCACATGCTCACTCATACATGTGCACACACTCAAACAAACAAGATCTGTTCAGAGGCAGCAAGCACATTCCAGAGGAGTGTATTTACCTTATCTTCCCAACCCTGACCCAGGTGCAGCTCCCGGGCTTGGCAGACGTCACTCTACAGACCAGGATTTGACATTCCACACCTCAGTGCTGGAAAGGGGGTCCTCCTTCTCTTGGCAGAGATCTAGATCGCCAAGGTGGAAGAAATAGGATAACTTTATTTATTTTTTTTTTAAATAATTTTATTTATTTATTTATTTTTCCCCCAAAGCCTCAGTAGATAGTTGTATGTCACAGTTGCACATCCTTCTAGTTGCTGTATGTGGGACGTGGCCTCAGCATAGCCGGAGAAGCGGTGCGTCGGTGCGCGCCCGGGATCTGAACCCAGGCCACCAGCAGCGGAGCGCACGCACTTAACTGCTAAGCCACGGGGCTGGCCCAAAATAGGATAACTTTAAACATCAGTTAAATACTGATACTATATGCATATATTCATGTATGTTTAGCAAAAAAGGAAAGAAATACATCAAAATGTTAACAATTATTATTATTGCTGACCTATGGGATGAATTGGATCTTTTTCTTTATCTGTTCTCCCATTTTTATGTTTTCTATGGTGATTGTGTAGTATTTTCTAATCAAGAGAAAAATATGTGCTATAAATAAAAATTTATGTTTTTATAGTACATCATCACTTTCAAATTTGTAAGCATGTTTTCACAATGAGTTTTCTGTATATTTTGAATACAAGTCCTTTATCAGACGTGTTTTGCAAATACTTTCTCTCAGTCTGTGGCTTGTCTTTTTTTTTTTTTAATTTTATTTATTTATTTTTTTCCCCCAAAGCCCCAGTAGATAGTTGTATGTCATAGCTGCACTTCCTTCTAGTTGCTGTATGTGGGACACGGCCTCAGCATGGCCGGAGAAGCGGTCCGTTGGTGCGCGCCCGGGATACGAACCTGGGCCGCCAGCAGCAGAGTGCGCGCACTTAACCGCTAAGCCATAGGGCCGGCCCTGTGGCTTGTCTTTTCATTCTCTTAACAGTCTCTTTTGAACAACAAGAGTTTTTAATTTTAATAAAGTCCAATTTATCACTTTTTTTCTTTCATGAATTGTACTTTTGTTTGTATCTAAAAACTCATCACCATCAGTTGTTCTTATAATAATTCTCTGATATTATTATCTCCATTTTGCAGATAAGGAAACAAAGATTCAAAGATTAACTAACTTGACTAAGCTCAGATGGGCAGAGGAATGGATTTGGGACTGATTTATACTCTAATGCTCTTTCCACTATACAATGTTGTGATGCTATCTAACTCTGTTTTTCTAGCCTTTTTGTTTTCTTTGCCTTTCTTTCCTTTTTTTTGAAGTCTTTTTTCTTTGTAACCTAGGGTGAACATGGGATGAATTTTGCCAGAAGAAATGGCAACTTCCAGAGAAAAAGAGATTGATGAAGCTAGTCCAAAGTATATCATAATGGCATTGTTGGAAACATGCTCTAACTTAGCAATGTCAAGTGTTGTGGGAGCACAGAACCCACGGGAGCATTTTATAAAAGCTAAGAGTCCTTCTCCCTAGAAATACACATACACACATTTTGCATGCAATTTTAGGGGTTCCGAATGCCATAGCTGCTCTGCGAAATAGATATATACTGAATTAGTTTAGCACCTAGTTGTCTGGGAGAAATATAAAATAATATAAAGAAATAATACTATGAAAGCACTAGCATAGTTCCTGTGCATAGTAGGCACTCAATAAATTCTCTTTTAATCCAAAGTCTAACTGATTTGGTTAACAGTACTTTTTGATTTCAAGTAGGGAATCATTTATCCCCTTTAATATAATCTATTACAAGAATTTGCCACAGGGTGTCACTATTGTTCTAGAGAAAAGCTTAAACAGACTCCACTCCTCCCATTCGAGCTCCCAGCCCCCACTCCTCAGTTTAAAACTAAGTAATGCCTGTGTGGTAAGGAGGGGATGGGGCAGGGCATTAGTTTTGTATCTCAATGAGTTTTTTTTTAATAAATGTAGTATTAACATAATTCATTGCATTTGAACGTTATAAAAATATTGCATCAACATCATATTTTGGAGTACTGTGCAGCTGTCCCAGGTGTAAAAAAATTAAAAAGCACTATTTGGGTTCAGAGGCTTTACTCCAACCCAGAGGATGCATGGGAGTCTCAATCACTCAGTTACTTATTCATCAAAAATTTATTGAGTACCTGCTATGTGATAGGCATCATGCAAATCACGGTTTGCCTGGTGTAATATTCATGCATCACTGCTAATGTGAGCAGCAAACAGTCATCTCTAACATATCCACCTGGCCAGTGCCTTCCTCCTTCTGGGCACCACTGAAGGCACAAGAGACAGTCAACAACGTTCACATGAGTGGTTTTGTTTTATAATATCATTTTAAGATATACACATACTATAAATTCACCCATTTAAAGTGCACAAGTCAGTGGTTTTTAGCATATTCAGAGTTGTGCAATCATGACCACTATCTAATTCCAGAACATTTGTGTTGCGCCAAAAGGAAACCCACACCCACCAGCAGCCACTTCCCATTCCCAACATTTCCCCGGGCCCTGGCACCCACTAGTCTACTTTCTGTCTCTGTGGATTCACTTATTCTGGACATTTCATATCAGTGGAGTCATAACACATGAACTGTTTTTAAATGGCAAAAGAAAGCAATTCTTTCATCTCTACTCCACCTACCATGGCTTGATTGGATGGCTGTCTGCTTCCAGAAAAGTACTTCCAGAGTAGTGTCCAATATATAAATTTACAAACCTTTATAATTTACGTCATAAACTCCCTTGGGGGAATTTCTTAACTTAGCTAAACCATACAACAAAATTAAAGTGAAGCTGGTTTTATTCAGGATAAAAGTGGCTGAAATTAATCATCTTCTGAAATCATTACTTTTTAAGTACAGTCTGCGAGAATGTGGAGTCTGTTTGGACAAAAGACTTGTATCTATTATCTTACATTCTGAAGTAGGAGACAAGAAAAATAAACTACGTGGTTCTGCTGATCTCGCTTAATTAATCATTAAATGAACATCCAAGTCCTCCACCCAGGGTAGAGTGAGCTGACAATAACCTGCCTGGTGGTGGAGAGTAACATCCACAGAAAGAAAACCATGCCAGGCACTGTCCTAGCCATTTTCCTCCCACCAATCCTGCAAAATAAGCACTGTTAAAATGAGAAAATGAGATTCAGTGAGATCCAATAGCATACCAAAAGGAGGTTACATCCCTGGTATGCGGAAGTGTTGAGTAATGGATAAGCGCACGGAATCAGGAGCCAAGCTTTCTGGGTTTGAATCCTGAATTCTATAGCACATGTGTGACCTTGGGCAAGTTCCTTAATCTCTCTGTGCTTCAGGTGGCCTCTGTAAGGAAGGGACTCTTACAGGGAGGTTGTAAGGTTTGAATAAGTTAATACCTAAAGCACTTAGAACAGTGCCTGGCATATGGAAAGCCCTATAGAAGTATTAACTATTACTATTATTAGAATCCAGATTTGCCCAGATTTGAAGCTCTTGACCTTGATAAAAAACCATGCCTCTCCATGCTTACCCTGTATTCTTGCAGGTTTAAGATGGTGGCTTGGGTGGCCTGTGGGCTACGCTGAAGCAGCAGTGCTGCCGGATATGGCCAGTATGCAACCCTGGTACAGTGAGCTCACGGCCACCCTGTTCACACTGCAAACAATGTCTGCTACATCTTATTTCCTCCAACCCTTATACACAAATACCACAGCTCTGGCCTGCATTGCAATACTATGCATTATAAGGATGCAGCAGAAGGGTGTGAAGAGCTGCTGCCTCCTGCAAGAGCTCTTTACATCACTGTAGAAGCAGACGAATAAAGCTTCACTGCCATTTTCCAAAAAAGGAAAGCAAAACCAGGCCAACAAAGTGATAACAAGAACTAATGACCAGGAAGGTGTTTTCCTGCCTATGTCCTAAAGCAAAGGGGCAAATAAGCTGATTTACGGCAACAATGGGTTACCCTTACTGGCTTTGTCAGCAATTGTCTTTATTTTAAGAGGGCTAGGTCCTTTAGTCCTACGAGTCTGCTAGGTTTCCAGGAGAGGGAAGGAACTCCAGGAAGAAAAGCTGTTCCCTAAAACATAAAGAGGGCAAACTTGAATTTTAAGTTTTTTTAATAAAACGTATTCTCTACCTGTATAATTGCCTACTTGCCTCTCTGGAATCCCTTCTGGAGAATAACTAATAGTAAATAAATAAATCTCTGCTGTTTGTAACCTTGGTGCTACTGCATCAGTTCATTACTAAAAGAATCAGAATCTAAGTAGAAACTCATTAACAACCCAATACCTACAATTTGGAGCACCTGCCACTGCAACTGTGCATTTGAAACCCATTTCATTATTCTCTAAATACCAAGGTATTCTGTAAATACCTAGGGCATCTCTCTCCTCATTGGAGGAATTCTCAACCTTGGTTATACATTGGAATCACATAAAGAGCTTAGAAACCTCTGATGTACTGGCTGTGCCCTCAGAGAGTCAGATTCCATTGGTTCAGGGTGCAGCCTAGCGTAAGGAATTTCAAAGGCTCCCAAGTTATGGATAGCCAAGTTTCAGAACCAGTGCTCAGTTGGCAGTCACGCGGCCTCGCGTCCTGCCTCAGTTTCAGCTGTTCTGGAGACTGGCTAACTATATTTTCAGGTCTCCCTAGAGATTCCTCCACTACCCAGAAAACTTTAATTTTCTATATGCCCCATGATCCATATATTATGTCAGATCGTCCCAATCCAGGCCTTCAGGGCACGTCTTCTAAGAGGGCATGAATTAGTGAGAGTGAACTTTCTTACAGTCTCAACTGAAATGAACCTGATAGTTACCAGGCCCAGAGAAGAGCTGAAGGAAGAGGTTGACTATAAACTTCAGAAAAGAACTTTAGTTCTGGTAATGAGTGTGGATTGTTTAAAAGTTATATTCATGTGTTCAATTCTCTTGCTTTTCTTCTTTATAAGCTAGAATTATATTACTTCAGGATAAGGTTCTATATAAATATGTAACGTTTAAAATTTGGAATTTAAAATTTGGAATTCGTTTCCTTTTTTGCTGTCATAGGAAGATGGAAATCAAATGGAAACTACCTAACAAAACCAGAATATCTCATGAGATGATTGGGCCAGTGAGAATGAATATTGAATTGTGTTGAATTATTTCCTTCCACAACAGACATGTATAAAGCATATACTAGATGGCTGGCACTGTGCTAGGTACTCAGCATTTTAAAATGCCCCTTGTAAGGCTGACCATCTAGTGAGGGGAGAGATAACGTCAACATATTGTGGTCAGTGCTCCACTAGAATGGAAAACAGAGAAGGAGCCTTGAACTCAAAGGGGAGAATGGGGGTGGGGGCAGGGAAACCTGGTAGAGGTGATGCCTTAGCTAAGTTTTAAAAGATGATAAGTGTTATCCAAGTGAACTGAAGTATTGGGGTTTGGGGGGGTAGGGCCTCGATCACATTCCAGCTTCCCTCTAGGATCTAAACCAACTGAGAAATTGACCCATGAGTCAACTAAAGTTGGAAATCCCTGCTTTATTACTGTTATTTTTGCATTACTCTAAGAACAACCTCTGACTTTGCCAGAGGGAGAGTAGGAAACAGTGATAGAAGGCATCCTGTGATTTTCAGCCCCTTACACACTGTAGTTTCTAGTCACATTTCCTAGAATCTATGGTTATGTAAACAGGTCAGTTTGTTAAATATGTTCAAATTATTCTTTACCATTCACTGAGCAAAGCAACTTCATCAGAGTTCTTCAAGTCCTATGAGCAGAGCATATTTTTTATCTCACATATTGTAATTGAAGAAAAACAAATCTTCTTTGTTTTTATTTGAACTCATTCCAGAGTCATTTCTAAACTTTATGGTCTACTTGGCACACACTCATTTATGGACATTCATTATTTATTATCACACCTGGTCCTAAAAGCTAAATGGGAAAAAATCAAGACCAGCTTATTGTAGAGCCCAGAGGCCACACAATTGTGCAATAAAATTTTAAGAACTATTGCTGCAGCAATTTTTAAAAATTTGTGTGTGTGTGTGTGTGTGTAGAGCCAAATTAGACCCAAAGTGATCAAAGTCACAATAAAGCTGCCTCTATTGGAGTAGGCAAAATTAGGTGAGATGTTTAGGAATTCTAATATTTTTGCCTGTACTTTTCATCCTTCCCATCCCTTTTTTCTTCTGCTCTATGTCCATCTTCCCTAGGTCAAATTTTATGATTGCCCTCTAATCCTAAAATTATAGTAAAGCTACGCAAAATATAGTACTGTAGGGGAAGAGGGAGAATGCCCCTCTGCCCTTTCCCTTATGGTTCTTATGGCTGGCCAAATAATTAACAAGACAGGCTAGCAGGAGAAAATAATACCAAGCTTAATAACATGTATACATGGGAGAAACCAGGGACACTGCGTTTCTCAACACAGTAGCAGAAATTCTCGTCTTAAATGCCATCTTCAGCTAAAGACAAAGGAGGATATTGGGGGTGGGGAGAGTCAGTTACCGGAGATTACCACTAAAGCACAGTAAACAAGATAAGGTTATTATGCAGATTTAAGGCCTCACCTTCCACATTGATAAGTTTCTAGAAATGAGGTCATCCCCCCTCTTCCCAATACAGAGAGGGAGATACCTTTACAAATGGAGATTTCCCTTATAAATGTAAATGTTTGTCTGGCAACTCCTCGCACGGCCATCCAGAGAATGTGGCCAGAGAGACAGAACTTCTGATAAGATGGGCTTGTTGGTGACTTTTCTATTGTAACATCTATTTTACATTATATTACAGCCATCAGATAGAAAATCTGTTCCAGGAAGGAGTTACTATGTCAAATTCTTTAGGCAGTTAGTGCAGGAGGTCAAATGTCCATCAGAGAAAACAATCAAGGTAAAGAGATATATTTCAGGGTGGCCAAATCTCGATCTCCCACAGTATGGCTCAATATTTGGAAACCCTTCATTTAATTTTTCAAAACTATAGCAATTCATTTTTGTAGAAATTGTAATATTCCTCTACCCTCTAGGTTCTTCTGGTTGGTCCAAGAATTAAATTGACATGAGACAGATTAACAAGAGAAAATCAAACAAATTTAATAACATGTATACGTGAGAGAAACCCAGGAAAACTGAATAACTCACCAGAATGGCTGAAGCCAGCACCTTAAATAACATCTTCAGCTAAAAACACAGGAAGATGTCAAGGGGTTACTGGTTTGGGACTTCAAAGGGGAGGAAGGCAATTTACATGGAGATGGAAAAACAAAATGTTTGGTAAACAAATGTTTGTCAGGCCATCTATAGACAACGAGACCCAGAGAGAACTTTGATAAAAATGGGCCTTGCTAGATGCCTTTTTGTACCACACTTACAGTTATCTATGGTGATAGCTCCTTCCTGGGACAGGTCTTCCATCTTAAATTCCTTTAGTCAATTAGGGGGAAGGTCAACCTTTCTTTCTGAGTCTTTTGTTCTTAAAAATAATCAAGCCAAAGAGACATATTTTGGGGTGGCAAATTCTGATTCCCCGCAAAATTAATTTTGATTCACTTAATTTATAAAATTTCAACTAATTTAATCTTTTTTTCCCCCCAAAGCCCCAGTAGATAGTTGTATGTCATAGATGCACATCCTTCTAGTTGCTGTACGTGGGACGCGGCCTCAGCATGGCCGGAGAAGCAGTGCGTTGGTGCACGCCCGGGTTCCGAACCCGGGCCGCCAGCAGCGGAGTGTGTGCACTTAACCGCTAAGCCATGGGGCTGGACCCTCAACTAATTTAATTTTTAATTTTAATATTAACATTGCTCAATGGCATGATGAAATAACAACTGCTATAGTCACTAGATTTAAGGCTCCTTATTGTGAGTTCAATAGCTGTCTGAAATACATTCCTACACGTGGATTCAGTTACAAATATAGTTTTGAAAAGCAATGAAAAAGTTTCACTTGAAAAAAATGAGATACTGAAAAAGGTTTTTCTTACCCAAGACAAGCTTGTACATTTGTAGCTCAAAAAAAATTTTAATAATTTGGTCATCTAAAAATTAAACAAGCCTGAGGTGATCAAAGGATAAAATTTGTTTCTTTAAAAAAATGTTTTTAAAACAGAAATTATAATTAATCTAATCAAAGAAACGAGGTAATTTTTGACAGAACTTGTACATTCTTTTTTTTTTTTTTTGTGAGGAAGATCAGCCCTGAGCTAACATCCATGCTAATCCTGTTTTTGCTGAGGAAGACTGGCTCTGAGCTAACATCTATTGCCAATCCTCCTCCTTTTTTTTTTTTCCTCCAAAACCCCAGTAGATAGTTGTATGTCATAGTTGCCCATCCTTCTAGTTGCTGTATGTGGGACACGGCCTCAGCATGGCCTGAGAAGCGGTGCGTGGGTGTGCGCCCAGGACCCGAACCCGGATGGCCAGTAGCAGAGCACGGCGCACTTAACCGCTAAGCCATGGGGCCGGCCCTGTAGATTCTTTTTCAGTCAATTATTTTTAAGTCAACTTTTCACTTTCATCCAAACCAGTAAAAATGTATAGCTCACTGGTTACTTGGATCCAGTCCTTGAGAAAGGAAGTTTTTATAAACTAGTCCCAGTTTATTCTGAGAACGTGGTTGAGTTATTTCTGGGATTTTGATCAGGAATGGACAATGTTAAAGGGTCAAAAAGTCACTGACTTTGTCAATAATAGGTTTTTGATGTGAGCTGCTGAGGAGCATACAGAGCTCCAACCACTTCCCCCGACTCCCACTCCACTGAGCTTAGACTGTGCCTCATACACAGCTCATCATCCACCTGACTCTCATTTCATCAGGAGGCAGACGTTAAAAACCAGTGACTCAGTGAAAGAGGAATGAGTAAGGAGCTGAAAACATAAATAGAATCCTACTCTGCCTGCTCCTCTTTCACATATGCCTTTGGAGTGAGTAAGGGAGTGAGTCAAATAGCATTTGAATTTGAGCAACAAAATATATAACTATAGTATTGGATTATAACCCAAACAATAAATTAAATATCCATGAGTCCATACTGACATAAATAAATGATTGAATAAATAAATGGAAGAGAAGGGGAAATCTTTCTTACAGAATTCCAAATAATATATGTAGATATTTCTCCCTCCAGGATATGAGCTTAATTCTCCTCCCCTTAAGTGTGGGCTGGACTTAGTGACTCAATTCTAAAGAATAGAGCATGGAAAGAGAAAATAGTAGCTTTGCTGTGGAGATACCAGGGGCAGACATCCCTTAACCAAGTGATCAGGTTGACATTATCAGTAATGTCGTGTTGATATCATGTACCCCCTGATTTGATACCAAATTGCACAACAATATGTATAATATGATCCCTTTTCTTTCTTTACACTCTTTTCTCAGTTTAAGGATATGTATGTGTATGAAAGTATATTCAGGAATATATACAAGAGGTTTGGGAGGAAATAGACCAAACTGTTAACTTGTTACTTGTGGAGAGAAAAGTGCCGTTGGAAGAAAGGGGGCAGGTGAGGGAGTACATTCACTCTTTATTGTATATATTTCTATATTGTTTTAAAATTTTGCAGCAATCATTTTTGTAATTTGTATTAATTTAAAAAAAAAAACAGAAATGGTCTAAAAGAGAGAGAAAGAACTCTGGGGAAGATTTGCAACTTTACACTCCATAGCTCTGGTCTCCTCCGCAAAATGAAGTCCTCTCACAAGGCATCTTTTGAAGACTTTTTCTGATTAGTCATAATATACCTTCATTTATTTTCTTTTTTTTTTTTTGTAATTTTTTGTTTATTGCAGTAACATTGGTTTATAACGTAAAAATTCACGTGTACGTACCTTCACTTATTTTCAATGTACTTGACTCACACCAATATAATTTAATGCTGCTCTTAAAGTTGAATTCTCATTTTTCAACTCTACACTTTAGTGTCTTTTCCAGCAGGAATGTTAAGGCTTAATTGGGTGGTAAATACTATATGTCTCAACTACTCCACAGGTGTCCTTTGGCAAATCCAGGATGAAGTATTGGTATATCAGATGTTGGAGTATCTAAGATCAAATGATGTCAAATGAAAGAAAAGTTAACTATAAATGAAACATTGGCGTATGTGATCACATAACACCAAATTCTATCAATGTGGAGATGGTTAAGTGTCAATTTACGTTTTCCCTCGATGTCATGTAGATATAATCTTTGACTATCTTTCTTCACAAGGCTGAATAAATATTTGTTAAATAATTGAAGACTAATACCACACTGAGTGCAAGATAGTGTTATGTGGCAGATGCAATTGGAAAAGATAAAGAGTATCTCCCAGGGCTCTAGGAAGGAGTCCAAGTCCTAATCTTTGCCCATCCCCAGCTGAGGCAAATGGCAAGCGTGTGAATAAGAGAATACATGTCTTACAGACCAAAGAATCACTGGAGTTAGAATATGAAGCCAATGAGAATGACTATAAGAAGGGGAAAGAACATTCTGTATCCTCATTGAATCCCCAAGATATCATTATTTTCATATGTAAAAATAGGTATTAATCTATAGGAACCTCAGATGTCAGCAGTATCACATTGCCTCTAACAATGAGATTAGCTAAAACATCCATCCCACATTCTCTGCAACACCCAATAATGTCCTCAAGATATCTGTGATATCCCAGAGGACTTCTCATAGTTACCTACAGCTCCAGGCTTTGATTTCCTCTGAATTAATTGGCTCAGGTTATGGATGGCTCCATCTTTACAAACCCCCTGTCCCTGTTCTGAGCCATGAAATTTAGCACCTCTTTCTGATTTCTACAGAGGGGAAAATACTCACACAAAGCCTTTGTGTTTTGACAGATTTTGCTTAAAGTTTTGTGAGATGAATGGGGTTTACATCACAATTCTATAGAAAACTTAAAATCCAGAGTTAGATGTCCATGCCATTCAAATGACCTTCTACCATTATGTTGAAATTGCAATTTCTGCTTCAGCCTCCCTTCAGGCTTCTTGCCTCTTCTCTCCCTCTTTCTCTCCCTCTTTCTCTCCCTCCCTTTACAATGTGAGTATCCTAAAGGTATGTAAGCTGACAGCCTCCTGGAAAGCATTTTTCATACTGTTCACTTGTTAGTACAGATAATATTACAGCTTACAAAATGGATTTTCTAAGCTTTACTAGTTATGTTACAATGAGTAGATAATAGAAATTCTAAGAAATAGACAATAACTTTTTTCTTCTTTCCATAACCTCTTTAATCTTTACAATTTAACCTGATAGTTAATGTACTATAAATAGTTCCAACATCATCAGATTGTTTTTGTGTTTTGGATTTGCATGAAAGAATAATAACAATTAAACCCATTCCATTCATAATGTTTATGTTTAATACTGTGAGGAGGTGCAATTTTATCAGCCCATTGAACATTGAAGCTCAATTTGACTGTAAAAATCATTTTGTAAAGCAAAATAATAACTTTCTAAATGGGTTACTGTGTACTATTAACAGCATACTATTAAAATAACTTTGGGCACCATCGTAGATCTATTTTGGAAGTGTGAGTTGAAAATGTTTGTAAAATATTCTATAAAAATTATTAATAATGAAATATAAATAATTACAGACATTTCCCTTGTTCTTTTTTATACAGAAGATATACAGGAGCTATGATGTAGTTTGACTTAGATCAAGGCCATGTAATGTGTGTAATACTACAGTTGTACTACAATATGGATATAAATTACTGTACTTTGGTGGGGTGACTGCCACAGAAATGTCTATCATTTTGTCAATGATGGTCAATATATAAAGGCTTGCCCTTTTTTGGTGGAGGTTGGGGTAATATAAATATGAATTTAGCAGTATAACTTGATAGTCTGATAGGTTTAGATTGGGGAGGAGGATGTATCCAGGCAGAGAACACAAAGAAAAGCACAAGTACATACTGGGAATCAGGAGTTCAATAGTTCAGAATTCCTGGCTATTGGTAAATAGTGAGATGTAACGCTAGAATTCTGGGGTAATCTGGCTTGATAACGATAATGATAAAAAGGATTCAGCCTTTTAAATATTAGGGAAGAGACATTGAAGTATGGTGAATGGAACTAGGGTGATTCACTTAGGAGTCAATGGTTTGTTTCCAAGTTGACCAGACTGGAGGTCAATGGGGATGTCAACACAGGGAAAAGAAGAGGCCTGATTCCTACCGTTACTAGCAGCATCAAAACACAGGGGCTGCAGCTATTACAAAGAGAACCAGGTATCTTGGAAGATATGAGGTGATGAGTACATAGCCTTCCTTTCTTCCCCACTCTATCCTTCGCTGTCCCCCTCAAAGTTGGGATTTGCCTCCTCTGCATAATTCATTGCCTACATTATACACTAAAATGTCAACTCAATCTAGCCAAGCAAGAACACATCTACTTTGGATGTGGTACATTAAGAAAATGAACATGTTTTTAAGCATGGCATACTGTTCTTAACAGCATATATTAAGTGTTGATGAGTTTAGTCCAAATGGAGAATTTTTGTGTTTCATCCAGTTGTGTGAGCAGTATGTTCCTTTGCAGCAATATAAAAAAAAACATTTTTGGGTATCTATCCAAAGAACTTGAAAACACCGATGCGTAAAGATACACGCACCCCTGTGTTCATTGCAGCGTTATTCACAATAGCCAAGACTTGGAAGCAACATAAGTGCCCATCAAGGGATGAATGGATAAAGAAGATGTGATATATATACACAATGGAATACTACTCAGCCACAAGAAATGATGAAATCCAGCCATTTGTGACAACATGGATGGACATTGAGGGTATCACGCAAAGTGAAATAAGTCAGAGGGAGAAGGTCAAATACCGTATGATTCCCTTCATTAAGTAGTAGATAATAATAACAATAAACAAATACATAGAGACAGAGATTGGATTGGTGGTTACCAGAGGGGAAGGGGGAAGGGAGGAGGGCGAAGGGGATAATTCAGCACATGTGTGTAGTGATGGGTTGTAATTAGTATTTGGGTGGTGAACATGATGTAGTCTATGCAGAAATAGAAGTATAATGATGTACACCTGAAATTTATACAATGTTATAAACCAATGTTACTGCAATAAACAAAAAATTTTTTTTAAAAAACCATTTTTTTAAGGATGTCAAGGAACACATCCCAAAGAACATCTTGTACCTAAACTATAAATTTTCATTTTATTTTGCTTAAGCTTGAAATCTTTAAATGGATTCCACAATTTCTTTACAGTAAGAAAATCTTTGTTCAACAAAATAACAAAGGGTTCTATAAATTCAAAATTCAGTATTATGTTCACCCCCCAAAAACTTTGTTTTAAGATAGAAATATATTTCTTTTTTTCTTTTTTTACTTATTTTTTAATTTTTTCTTTATTGCAGTAACATTGGTTTATAACATTATATAAATTTCAGGTGTACATCATTATACTTCTATTTCTGCATAGATTACATCATGTTCACCACCCAAATACTAATTACAACCCATCACCACACATATGTGCTGAATTATCCCCTTCGCCCTCCTCCCTTCCCCCTTCCCCTCTGGTAACCACCAATCCAATCTCTGTCTCTATGTGTTTGTTTATTGTTATTATCTACTACTTAATGAGTGAGATCATACAGTATTTGACCTTCTCCCTCTGACTTCTTTCACTTTGCATAATACCCTCAATGTCCATCCATGTTGTCAAAAAAGGCTGGATTTCATCATTTCTTATGGCTGAGTAGTATTCCATTGTGTATATATACCACAGCTTCTTCATCCATTCGTCCCTTGATGGGCACTTATGTTGCTTCCAAGTCTTGGCTATTGTGAATAACGCTGCAATGAACACAGGGGTGCATGTGTCTTTACGCATTGGTGTTTTCAAGTTCTTTGGATACATACCCAGCAGTGGGATAGCTGGATCATATGGTAGTTCTATCCTTGATTTTTTGAGGAATCTCCATACTGTTTTCCATAGTGGCTGCACCACTTTGCACTCCCACCAGCGGTGTATGAGAGTTCCCTTCTCTCCACACCCTCTCCAACACATGTTGTTTCCTGTCTTGTTAATTATAGCCATTCTGACGGGCGTGAGGTGGTATCTCATTGTAGTTTTGATTTGCATTTCCCTGATAGTTAATGATTTTGAACATCTTTTCATGTGTCTGTTGGCCATCTGTATATCTTCTTTGGAGAAATGTCTGTTCAGGTCTTTTGCCCATTTTTTAATTGGGTTGGTAGTTTTTTTTGTTGTTGAGATGCATGAGTTCTTTATATATTTTGGAGATTAAGCCCTTATCAGATGTATGGTTTGCAAATATCTTCTACCAATTGTTAGGTTGTCTTTTCGTTTTGTTGATGGTTTCCTTTGCTGTGCAGAAGCTTTTTAGTTTGATGTAGTCCCATTAGTTTATTTTTTCTATTGTTTCTCTTGCCCGGTCAGACATGCTGCTTGAAAATATGTTGCTAAGACCGATGTCGAAGAGCGTACTGCCTATGTTTTCTTCTAGAAGTTTCATAGTTTCAGGTCTTACATTCAAGTATTTAATCCATTTGGAGTTGATTTTTGTGTATGGTGTAAGGTAAGGGTCTACTTTCATTTTTTTGCATGTGGCTATCCAGTTTTCCCAACACCATTTGTTGAAGAGATTTTCTTTTCTCCATTGTATGTTCCTGGCTCCTTTGTCAAAGATTAGCTGTCCATAGATGTGTGGGTTTATTTCTGGGCTTTCGATTCTATTCCATTGATCTGTGTGTCTGTTTTTGTGCCAGTACCATGCTGTTTTGGTTACCATAGCTTTGTAGTATATTTTGAAATCAGGGAGTGTAATACCTCCAGCTTTGTTCTTTTTTCTCAGGATTCCGTTAGCTATTCGGGGTCTTTTGTTGTTCCACATAAATTTTAGGGTTCTTTGTTCTATTTCTGTGAAAAATGTTGTTAGAACTTTGATAGGGATTGCATTGAATCTATAGATGGCTTTAGGAAGTATGGACATCTTAACTATGTTACTTCTTCCAATCCAAGAGCACGGAATATCTTTCCATTTCTTTGTGTCTTCTTCAATTTATTTCAGCAATGTTTTATAGTTTTCCGTGTACAGCTCTTTCACCTCTTTGGTTAAGTTTATTCCTAGGTGTTTTATTCTTTTTGTTGCAATTGTAAATGGGATGGTATTCTAAATTTCTCTTTCTGCTACTTCGTTGTTAGTGTATAGATATGCAACTGATTTTTGTATGTTGATTTTGTATCCTGCAACTTTACCATATTCATTTATTACTTCTAAAAGTTTTCTGGTGGATTCTTTAGGGTTATCTATATATAAAATCATGTCATCTGCAAATAGTGACAGTTTCACTTCTTCCTTTCCAATTTGGATCCCTTTTATTTCTTTTTTCGTGCCTGATTGCTCTGGCTAGGACTTCCAGTACTATGTTAAATAGGAGTGGTGACAGTGGGCAACCTTGTCTGGTTCCTGTTCTTAGAGGGATAGCTTTCAGTTTTTCACCATTGAGGATGATATTAGCTGTGGTTTTCTCATATATGGTGTTTATTATGTTGAGGTACTTTCCTTCTATACCCATTTTATTCAGAGTTTTTATCATAAATGGATACTGTATCTCGTTAAATGCTTTCTCTGCATCTATTGAGATGATCATGTGATTTTTATTCATCATTTTATTTACGTGGTGTATCACGTTGATTGATTTGCAAATGTTAAACCATCCCTGCATACCTGGAATAAATCCCACTTGATCATGGTGTATAATCTTTTTAACGTATTGTTGTGTGCAATTTGCTAGCATTTTGTTGAGGATTTTTGCATCGATGTTCATCAGTAATATTGGCTTGTAATTTTCTTTTTTTGTGTGTGTTGTTCTTGTCTGGTTTTGGTATCAGGGTAATGTCGGCTTCATAGAATGAGTTAGGGAGCTTCCCCCCTCCTCAATTTTTTGGAAGAGTTTGAGAATGATAGGTATTAAGTCTTCTTTGAATGTTTGGTAGAATTCACCAGGGAAGCCGTCTGGTCCTGGACTTTTATTTTTGGGGAGGTTTTTGATTACTGTTTCGATCTCCTTACTGGTGATTGGTCTATTCAAATTCTCTACTTCTTCTTGATCCAGTTTTGGAAGATTGTATGATTCTAAGAATTTATCCATTTCTTCCAGATTGTCGAATTTGTTGGCATATAGCTTTTCATAGTATTCTATTATAATCTTTTGTATTTCTGAGGTGTCTGTTGTAATTTCTCCTCTTTCATTTCTGATTTCACTTATTTGTCCCTTCTCTCTTTTTTTCTTGGTGAGACTAGCTAAAGGTTTGTCAATTTTATTGATCTTTTCAAAGAACCAGCTCTTGGTTTTATTAATTTTTTCTTTTTTTTTTTTTGTCTCTATTTCATTTATTTCTGCTCTGATTTTTATTATTTCCCTTCTTCTACTAATTTTGGGCTTTGTTTGTTGTTCTTTTTCCAGTTCCTTTAGGTGCATTGTTAGATTGTTTATTTGACATTTTTCTTGTTTGTTGAGATAGGCCTGTATTGCTATATACTTCCCTCTTAGAACTGCTTTTGCTGTATCCCATAAATTCTGGCATGTCGTATTTTCATTTTCATTTGTCTCCAGGTATTTTTTGATTTCTTCTTTGATTTCTTCATTGACCCAGTCGTTGTTCAGTAGCATTTTGTTTAATCTCCACGTATTTGTGGCTTTTCTGATTTTCTTCCTATAGTTGATTTCTAGTTTCATACCGTTGTGGTCAGAAAAGATGCTTGGTATTATTTAAATCTCCTTAAATTTATGGAGACTTGTTTTGTGGCCTAATATGTGATCAATCCTGGAGAATGTTGCATGTGCATTTGAAAAGAACGTGTATTCTTCGGTTTTTGGATGGAATGCTCTGTATATAGCTACTAGGTCCATTTGTTCTAGTGTATCATTTAAGGCCAATGTTTCCTTATTGATCTTCTGTTTGGATGATCTATCCGTTGGTGTAAGTAGAGTGTTAAAGTCCCCTACTATTATTGTGTTACTGTCTATTTCTGTTTTTATGTCTGTTAATAATTGCTTTATATATTTAGGTGCACCTACGTTGGGTGCGTAGATATTTACAAGTGTTATATCCTCTTGTTGGATTGTTCCCTTGATCATTATGTAATGTCCTTCTTTGTCTCTTTTTACAGTTTTTGTTTTAAAGTCTATTTTGTCTGATATGAGTACTGCTACCCCAGCTTTCTTTTCATTGCCATTTGCATGGAGTATCTTTTTCCATCCCTTCACTTTCAGTTTGTGAGTGTCTTTAGGTCTGAAGTGTGTCTCTTGTATGCAGCATATATATGGGTCTTGTTTTTTTATCCAGTCAGCCACCCTATGCCTTTTAATTGGAGCATTTAGTCCATTGACGTTTAAAGTAGCTATTGATAAGTATGTACTTACTGCCATTTTTTAACTTTTTTTTTCTCAGTGTTTTAGTAGTCCTTCTCTGTTCCTTTCTTCTTCTATACAGATTTGATGGTCTCTTTAGTTTGACCTCTGTCTGAAAGCTCTACTCTTTAACTCCCCTCCTCCCTCCTTTTATGTTTTTGATATATCTAACCTCTTTTTTGTGCATTTGTATCCATTACCCTCTTATCATGGAAATAGATAATTTTTCCTATTTGTGGTCTTCTCTTTTCCCCTTAAATCAGTCCCTTTAACATTTCTTGTAGCACTGGTTTCTTGGTGACAAACTCCTTTAATTTTTGTTTGTCTGGGAAATTTTTGATCTCTCCTTCCATTTTGAATGATAACCTTGCTGGGTAGAGTATTTTTGGCTGTAAGTTTTTTCCTTTTAGCACTTTAAATATATCATGCCATTCTCTTCTAGCCTATAAGGTTTCTGCTGAGAAGTCAGCTGATAGCCTTATGGGGTTTCCTTTGTATGTAACTTGACTTTCTCTTGCAGCCTTTAGGATTCTCTCTTTATCTTTAATTCTGGACATTTTGATTATGATGTGTCTTGGTGTGGGCCTCTTTGGGTTTATCTTGTTTGGGGCTCTCTGTGCTTCCTGTACCTGGATGTCTGTTTCCTTCCAAAGGTTAGGGAAGTTTTCATCTATTATTTCTTGAAATAGATTCTCTGCCCCTTTGTCTCGCTCTTCTCCTTCTGGGACACCTATAACAGGGATGTTAGTGCACTTGATGTTGTCCCAGAGGTCCCTTAGACTGTCCTCACTCTTTTTGATTCTTTTCTCTTTTACCTGTTCAGCTTGGGTAATTTCTTCTAGTCTTTCGTCCAGCTCACAGATCCATTCTTCTGTATCCTCTACTCTGCTTTTGAGTCACTCTAGTGAATTTTTCATTTCCAGTATTGTATTCTTCATTTCTGATTGGTTCTTTTTTATATCTTTCATTTCTTTGTTGACATTCTCACTGAGTCATCTATTCTTCTCCCCAGATCAGTGAGCATCCTTAACACTCTTAGTTTAAACTCTCTGTCAGGTAGGTTGCTCATTTCTGTTTCACTTAGTTCCTTTTCCGGGGTTTTGTCCTGTTCCCTTACTTGTAATGTATTCCTTTGCCTCCTCATTTTGCCTCTTTCCCTGTGCTTGTGTCTACGTATTAGGTAGGTCAGCCGCGTCTCCTGCTCTTGGATAGGTAACCTTATGTAAATGATGGCTTAGGAGGCCTGCAGTGTGCTTCTCTCAGTTCTCAATGTTCCAGGGGTGACCCCTATGTGGGCTATGCGTGTCCTTCTGTTGTGGCCTGTTTGCTCTCCCTGTAGGCACCCAGGGAGGCCGAGTTATGCTCCTGGCCAGCTGTTGTAATGCTCAGCTGCTTGTAGTTGTTGTGGGCCCTTCAGTCTCTTTATCAGGTGTCGGGAGCCCCAGCACAGTTGGCTGCAAGTTCTAATACCACATTTGTGTTGCAGTATTTCTTTTAAGTGAGTAGGCCCCCAGCGTGGCAGGTTGTTAGGCTCAGGGTCTTACAATTGTTATAAGCCTGCGGCCTTCAGGTCTCTTGTCAGCTCTCTGAGGATTGCAGCTGTGTGGGGCTGGCCTCAGGCACGGGAGCACCCAATTTTTTCAGGCTTTGGAACGTGGGGCAAAGCCCCTATGTGGGTCTTTGAGAAGCGCCAGTCTTCTGCAGCTGACAAGCCCTGCCGCCCACAGGTCCACACACACAGTCAAAACAGTCCTACCCTGTGTGCGCGCCCCGACCTCCCGAAGCAGACCCAGTCTCTCCAGGGCGGGAGCCCACACACTCCACCACTGCCCCACACTCTCCACCCGCTCCTTGTGCACGCCCTGCCCCACTGAAGTCAGCTCAGTTGCCAGGCTGCAGAGAATCCAGGCACCAATCTATGCAGGCTCACAAGTTGCCTGAGGGCTTGTTGTTGGGTGGGGCCAGTCTCTAGGGTGGGCTGCCTGCCCTGGCTGAGCTGGATTAAATCCATGCTCTAGCGGGTGGGGCAGACCCTGGGCTAGCAGGCCTCAGGGAGAACTCCAATGGCGTCTGTGTCAGCACGCCCACACCAGGCCACAACAATGGCCGCCGCCAATGTCCCAGTCCCTGGAGAGGTGTCACCTCTCACCGAGATGCACTCAGGGCCTATTAGGTGAGTCTCTTTTCACCAAAGCACTGTGTACCTTTCTTTCTGGTGATTTTAGGTTGCTTTCTGAAACGGGTGAGTTTGTGCGTAGGCCCATTAAGAGCCGGTTTTACTTTCTTTGTGAACCAGCTTTTCTGGGGGTACTCCCCCATGTTTTAGTAGCAGGCAAAGTCAGATATTATGCTGCTGGTCTCGATTGTGCTGGGTCCACAAAATGCCCACAGCGGGGCCGCTCCCTGGCTCAGGGCCCCGCTCCTCCAGGGAGGCTCCGTACCTGTGCGCTGCTCCTGGCGGCCGTGAGGCGCTGCGGCTTGTGAAGGCGGCGTTTTTCCTCTCCAGAAGGGAGTCTCTGCCTCTTCTACCTCAGTTAGGATTGTCCGTTGTTGCAGGAGTTCCTCTTATCCAGTTTTCAGTTCTGTCTCAGGGGTAATTTTTCCACGAGTAGTTGTAAATTGGCTGTGTCCGCGGGAGGAGGTGAGTTCAGAGTCTGCCTATGCCGCCATCTTGACTTCCTCCGACCTAGACATATATTTCAATCAACATTGATTGTCACCTAATTGGACAAAGAGTAAAACATTTGCACTGAAGCATATTTTGTTATGTAAATTCTAGATTTTAGATTTTTTTTTAATCTTAAGGTTATAAAATACATTTTGGCTTACTGAATGTCTTCTTAATAAGATGTATCCTCTTGGCATAAAGAATAGCAACCACAGGGGCACCCAACATACTGTGGACACTCCATGAAAGGCGAAAGCTGACACCTTGGAGGAAAGATTCTTGTTCTTACCTGTGAAGTCTCAACATCAACAAAGAAGGTGATCATTTTAAAAAGGAGATGGGGGCCGCCCCAGGCTTAGCGGTTAAGTGCGCACGCTCTGCTGCTGGTGGCCCAGGTTCAGATCCCGGGCGCGCACCGGCGCACCGCTTCTCCGGCCATTCTGAGGCCGCATCCCACATACAGCAACTGGAAGGATGTGCAACTACGACATACAACTATCTCCTGGGGCTTTGGGGAGAAAAAAAAAAGGGAGGAAGATTGGCAATAGATGCTAGCTCAGAGCCGGCCTTCCTCAGCAAAAAGAGGAGGATTAGCATGGATGCTAGCTCAGGGCTGATCTTTCTCACAAAAAAAAAAGGAGATGCGTGGAGTAGGGAGAAGAAAAAATGACTCAATGACATAAAGATAACAACCAGTTTGTATTCTTGTTTTGACTTTACTGTGCTTCTTTGCAACCCAGGCCATGCACTGTCTTTCAGTGGGCTCTAATGTCATCATACATTTCCCTCCCCAAGCCCTTAGCTTTGCTTATAGGGAGAAGTATAAATAGGTGTCCTGGTTTTTTTTATTGAGGTATAGTTGTCATATAACATTATATTAAAATAGGTGTTCTTGAAATAAATAAGCAAGGAAGTATAGTTCAACAAATGGTGCTAGAATAACTGAATATCCATATTGAAAATAAAGGAACATCATAGGGGACAAAAATGAACCTCTTCCTTTCCTCACACCGTATATAAAAATATAACTGGAAACAGATCATAAACTTAAATGAAAATCTATAACTGTAAGACTTCTAGAAGAAAATCTTTGTGATCTTGGGTTGGGAAAGATTTCTTAGACAGGACACCAAAAGAACATTAAATAGAAAAGAAAAAGAAGTGATAAGTTAAACTTCATTAACATTAAAAACAAAAAACTTCTGCTCTATGGAAGACAAAAGTTAAGACATGAAGCCTTTCCCCTGCTGCCTCTGCCCAGGCTGGAGCGCAGCCGCTGAGCTCCAGACACGTGTGGAGAGGCCAGCTGTGGACTTCGGGCAAATGCAACCCAGGATGATATGAAAGTAGGGCATCTTTGGCCCTCCTGAAGAGAGGAATTAATGGCAGACAGATAGTCTGTCTATGGAGTTTTCAGATGCCTTCACCTGAGTGAGAAACCTGCCTCCATCAGGACCTCAGATGTCTGACAGCCCTGTGTGACACCAAGATAAGTAACAGTTGAAAGAAACTACTGTCAATGGACTGTTGCATTAAAATTCTGGATCATGTCTCAAATTTTAATCAGGAAAATAAAACTCCAGAGGAATAAATTCTGCAGGTCCCAAAGGCACATAAAAAGGTGGCTCAGGGGCTGGCCCAGTGGGGCAGTGGTTCCATTTGTGCACTCCACCTCGGGGGCCTGGGGTTTGCAGATTCAGATCCCAGATGCTGACCTACACACTGCTCATCAAGCCATGTTGTGGCGATGTACCACATACAAAATAGAGGAAGACTGGCACAGATATTATCACAGTGACAATCTTCCTCAAGCAAAAAGAGGAAGATTGGCAAAAGACGTTAGCTCAGGGCCAATCTTCCTCACCAAAAAAAAAAAAAAAAGAAAAAAGAAAAAATACTTGGCTCAGTGCCTAGGAATTCACACAAAGGAAAACAACCTGGATATTCATGTAAATATACTGCAGAACATGTGGCACCGTAGAATATTGACAACATTTACTGCCCGTTGACCATGTGTCAGAACTACTAAATTCATTCTACACATCTCTTAATCCTCTCAACAGCTCTACAAGGTCTATGCTGTTATTTGCCCAAGGTCACACAGTTAGTGGATCCAGGAACTACTGTGCTGTTCAATAAATCTGACTCCAAAGCTAGTGGTTGATTTGGAGCTTTCATATATAGTGCTGCCAAGTCTTTCCAATTAATAGTTACAAATATCTACTTGTCTTCTTCAGTCATCAACCTCATTCAGACTAACATCTTTCAGGGACTACTGAAATGCCTGTTTTCTTACTTCTGGTCTCTTACACCTATCACAAATGCTAGAAACCTTGTTTCAGGCCATCAGCATCTTGGCCACTCTTGCTGTAGCTTAAGGAAGCTTCCTTTTGCTCTTAAAACATACACAGAACATATATAGACATACCCTTTAGCCTTGCTTTAAAAGGAGCCCCATTTATATCATTCTTCCTCTCCTATCACCCATGAGCCATACACCCACGAGTCTCTTAGGTTTTTTAAAATGTTCCTCTTAGAAGGCCTTAGTGGGTCACATCCCCACCCCTAGCCTTGCTCTATGATAGGGTTTATCACGTTTTATTAAAATTCTTCAATGCTTGTCCTACTAAACTATGGGTTCAATGAGAGTCAGAAGATTTCAAGACATTTAAAAATTCCTCAAGGATTTAGGATGGAAGTGAAGTTGGGTTCCTTTTTAGTTTTGTATATATAGTAGTAAACACCTGCTAAATTAGGGGCATAAAGACTTTAGTAGATACACATTATAAACAAACCATTATATAATAATACAGCATAGAAAAGTCATTCCTAGATTATTTTAAGAATACATCAAGAGTATTTGTGATTACTTGATCTCAATAAAAATTACATAATCTCCATAAAATAAAAAAGAAATGAAAAGGCAAGCCAGAGACTGAGGGAAAATATTCACAATGCATATATCTAACAAAGGACTTTACTCTTACAAAATTCAAGAAAACAAACAACCCCATAAAAAATGTGAAATGACATAAACAGACACTTTACAAAAAAGATTTACAAATGGCCAATAAGCACATGAAAAGATGCTCAACAGCGTTAGTCATCAGAGAAATACAAACTACAAGCACAATGAGATACTACATACCTACTAGAATAGTTAAAGTTAAAAAGATTGAAAAACGATGGAGGTATATTGTTGGTGGGACTGTAAAATGGTACAACTGTTAGGGAAAAGGGTTGGCAGTTTTTTAAAAAGTTAAGCAGGGGCCGGCCTGGTGGTGCAAGAGGTTGGGTGTGCGCGCTCCGCTGCGGCGGCCAGGGGTTCGGCGGTTCGGATCCCGGGCACGCACCGACGAACTGCTTGGCAGGCCATGCTGTGGCGGTGTCCCATATAAAGCGGAGGAAGATGGGTATGGATGTTAGCCCAGGGCCAGTCTTCCTCAGCAAAAAGAGGAGGATTGGCAGATGTTAGCTCAGGGCTGATCTTCCTCACAAAAAAAAAAAAAAAAAGTTAAGCATACACCTACCATATGACCCAGCAATTCCACTCCTAGGTATTTACCCAAAAGAAATGAGAACTTATATCCACAAAAAACTTGTGCAGGAATGTTCTTGGCTACTTTATTAATGATAAAAACTGGAAATGACCCAGATGTCCAAGAGGTAAAACAAATTGCAGTATATCCATAGAATGCAATACAAGATAGCAATAAAAAGGAATGAACCATTGATGCATGCAACAATATGGATGAACCTCAAAACATTGTGCCAAATGAAAGAAGCCAGATACAAAAGAGTATATATAGTACATAATTTATTACAAAATTTATATAAGTTCTAGAACATTCAAAAATAATTTACAGTATGGCAAATTTTATGTTATAAATATTTTACCACAATAAAATAATGAAAAAGAAAAACAATCTACAGAGATAGAAACCAAATAAGTGGTTTCCTGGGACCTGGAGTTGACTACAAAGGGGCACAAGGAAACTTTTTGGGGTGACAGACATGTTCTATAGCTTCATTATGATAGTGATTACATGGGTGCATATCCTTGTCAAAATTCATTGAAGAGTACACCTAAAATAGGTATATTTTATTGTATGTAAATTGTTCATCAATAAAACTGATTTAAAAAGTAAAAACACATACACACACAAAAAAATTTACAAAGGCAGAAGAAAAAAAAGTCTGGGAAACAAAGCATATGAAGGTCCAGCTATACGCACATTGAAAAATAGGTCTTCATTTCAGTCTTCATTTCAAAGGTCCTATTGTGATGTCAGTGTATTAATTTCATATTGCTGTACAATAAATTATCACAATATCAGAAGTTTAAAACAACACATTTATTATCTCAGAGTTTCTGTGGGTCAGGAGTCTGGGCTGAGTCCTTTGCTCAGGGTCTCACCTGAAATCAAGGTGTCAGCCAGGATGTGATCTCATCTGAGGCTTGGAGTCCCCTTCCAGGCTCCTTCAGGTTGTTGGCAGAATTCAGTTCCTCGTGGTTGGATGGCTCGAGTTCCTGTTTTCTTGCTGGCTCTCAGCTCCTAGAGGCTGCCCTCAGTCCCTAGCCATGTGACTCTCTCACAACTTGGCTACTATTTTGTCAAAGCCAGCAGGAAAATCTCTTTTAAGAGTTCACCTGATAAGGTCAGGCCCACCAAGGACAGTCTCCCATTTGATTAATTCAAAGGACATTAATCAGGTCTGCAAAACTCCATCTTTGCCATACAATATAATCTAATCACAGCACTGATATCCTATCATATTCATAGTTCTTCCACGCTTAAGGGGAGAGAATTATGTAAAGTATGTACACCAGGAGGGTGAGAATCTTAGAGGCCATTTAGAATTCTGCCTACCACAGTCTTCCCTCTGGCCCTCAACAATTCATGCCCCTTCCAAAGGAAAAAGAAATTCACTCCCTCCCAAGGTTCCCCTCACATCCCATTACAGCATCAGCTTAAAATCCAAGATCTCATCATTTAAATCACCTATATCCAGTGCAAACGAGACTCCTGGATGTAGGGTAGTCTCCCCTTACCTGTGGGAGATATGTTCCAAGACCCCCAGTGGATGACTGAAACCAGAGATAGTACTGAACTTAATATATACTGTTTTTTCCTATATATACATACCTATGATAAAGTTTAATTTATAAATTAGGCACAGTAAGAGATTAACAACAGCAACTAATAATAAAATAGAACAATTATAACAATATATTGTAATGAATTGCCAGCATCACTACTCTTGTGTTTTGGGGCTATTATTAAGTAAAATAAGAGTTACTCGAACACAAGCACTGCGGTACCGTGACAGTCCATCTGATAACCAAGACGGCTACTAGGCTGGTAGCATATACAGTGTGGATATGCTGGACAAAGAGATGATTCACAACCCTGGGCAGGACAGAGCAGGATGGTGTGAGATTTCATCACGCTATTCAGAACGGCGCACAATTTAAAACTTATGAATTGTTTATTTCTGGAATGTTTCATTTAATATTTTCAACCGCAGTTGACAGCAGGTAACTGACACCGCGGAAAGCAAAACCACGGACAAGGGGAGATTACTGCAATCCATTAAGTACAGTTCCTTGAAGCACAATTCCTCTTGGCAGACCTGTGAAACTACAGTGACCAGTTGTCTGTTCCCAACACTTCCATCATACAATGGTGGGATAGGCAGAGGGGAACAGTTAGAAACATTCCAATTCAAAAAGGGAGAAATGGAAGGTAAAAAATAAGTCACTGGCATATAACAATTCTGACAACCATCTGGGCAAATGTTCGATTTTTATTAAGTTTTAATATCTGGGAATAATCTTCCATGGCTCTCAGCTCTTGGGCTCTTGGTTCTATCCTCAGAGTCATCCTTGCTTCTTCATGAACGGTAGCACATGTTTGCAGGTGAGTAATTTTATCAGCCTTTTTCCTGACAGTAGAATTTTGCAGGGTCTAACAGCCTCTGCTATTTGTTAGTGTAGCACGCCCATCATCTTTGCCCTATTCTATCGGCTAGAAGCAAGCCACGGGTTCTGCGCATACCCGAGGGGAGGGGATTTTACAAGGGCATGACTCATCGGGGGCCACGTTACTATGTGTTCACCACCTGTTCCTTTGTCTCCAATTGCCTTCCTCAACCTGAGAAAAACTTCTCATGGCCTTCCATATTAGCATCCCCAGTATTTGGCACAGAGCACAATAATTTAAACCTGTAGGTATCCAACTTTTGATCTTAGGATCCCTTTATACTCTTAAAAACCTTATTGAGGACCTGAAAGAGCTTTTGTTTATATGAGTTATATCTATCAATATTTATTGAGACATTTAAAAATTTATTTATTGATTCATTAAAAAGTAAAAATAGGGGCCGGCCCCATGGCTTAGCGGTTAAGTGCTGGCACTCTGCTACTGGCGGCCCGGGCTTGCATCCCAGGCACACACCAACGCACCACTTGTCCGGCCATGCTGAGCCCGCATCCCACATACAGCAACTAGAAAGATGTGCAACTATGACATACAACTATCTACTGGGGCTTTGGGGAGAAAACGGGGAAAAACAAAAGGAGGAGGATTGGCAATAGATGTTAGCTCAGGGCCAGTCTTCCTCAGCAAAAAGAGGAGGATTGGCATGGATGTTAGCTCAGGGCTGATCTTCCTCACAGAAAAAAAAAAGCAACAATAAAAATGAGCTCATTATATATTAACATATATAACATTTTTAAAAATAATTATATTTTCAAAAAACTTGTGAGAAGAGTATCATTGTTTTACATTTTTGCAAATCTTTTTAAGGTCTGGCTTAATAGAAGAGCTGGATTCTCACATCTGCTTCCACATTGTTACACATAATACAGCCTCAGGAAAACACCACTGTACATTCAACGAACAAATGAGAGTTAAAAAGGCAAATAATGTCTTCATATTTTTATGAAAATAGTTTGACCTTGTGGGCACCCTGAGAGGATCTTGAGGACCCCCAAGTGTCCCCAGATTTAAAACCTGATTTAACTGGTTTTAAAAAAAACAGATTTAAAGAATTGTCCTGAGCTGGGGGAAGGATTCATTCAAAAGGTATTTACTGAGCGCCTACTCTGTGCTAGGCACCCTTGAAAGCGAACTAGATGGGTCAGGCCCTGTCCTCAGGGTGCTCACAGGAGAGGGATAGAAAGATCAGGGACCGCCTGAGTCGACATTTGAGCTGGGACTTAAGTGACAAAGGGCGGACCATGCAGACACCTGGGAAAACAGAGTTCCAGAAAGAGAAACGCGGCTCTCCAAAGGCTCTGAGCCTGCCCGGCTGGAATGTAGGCAGGAGAGGGCAGCACGAGGTCGCAGAGGTGGCGGAGCCAGATAAGGCGGGGCCAGACAAGGAATTTAGAGTTTTAAGTCTAAATTTCTTGTCAGCTCAGAGAAATGAGGACAGTGGCTGGACTGGCTTAAGGATGTGTGTTCGGAGGCCAAGAAGGTCACTCAGAGGTCAAGCACACGCTGCTGGGCCGGGGCTAGCAAGCTTCTCTGAGCCGCGGAACCGTGCCTCGAGCCTCAAATCCGCTTAAGGACACGGCAGGGCCGGGGAAAGCGCGCCCCCTCCCTCGCGGAAGCTTGGATCTCGGCGCCCGCCGTAGACGTCGTGACAGAGGACGCCCGTTGCCTTGGAGCCGGCGAGACGCCGCTCGGCCTCCACCTCTGTGGAGCGCGCCGGTTGCGGGCCTCGGTCACCATGTCGGTGCTGGACGCGCTTTGGGAGGACCGGGATATCCGCTTCGACGTGTCCTCGCAGTGAGTCGTCGAGATTCCCCAGGGGCCTGGTGCCTGTAGAGGGCGCCGCAACGCGATTTCGGGCCCCGCGGGCCGAGCCTGCGCCCCCGCAGCTCGCGGCCCTCCGGAGGGTGGGAGGATGGTTGCGCCTGTTGTCCGCACCTCTGGAGACCCCAGACGGGGTTCACGCCACAGCCCAAACGCGTCTAGATTACACAGTTTTCGTCCCGTGCGATCCCTGGCCCGGGGGACCAACAGGAAGCTGAGCCCAAACACGGCAGGGACCCCCCCGGGGCTTGGGCGTCCTGTCCACCCAAATGAGCTTGAAGTGCCACTCGGTGGTGGAGGGAGCGTACGGCGGGGACTCAGGAAACCAGGGTTCTAAAACTAGGTCTGCAATAGCGACACGCATGCTGGGCCCTTAGGCGTCACCATTCTAAGCTTGAATGTCTGTAAGATGAGGGAGGTGGGAGTAAGCGTTCTCCAAAATTTCTAACTACGCAAACTTTATTTCCATGATAAGCTGCCATCTAGTTATTCGTCTAAATCACCAGTAGGAAGAAGGAGCCGCCTTTTGGAGCTTTTCGAACAGAAACCCTGTTTTTGGAAAATTTCATGCTTTAAAGAGAGAACGATTAGAATCCTCCTACCCAAGAGTCCAGGGAAAAAATGCACTTTGGGATATTAAGTGTTGGAAAACAGTAAAGCTAAGGTTCTTGGGTTAATAGTATGGAGCTTCTTAGCCACTTCTCATGATTCCTTATCATGAACAGAACCTTCTTAGATAGAAAATGAAATAATAATTTCCCAGGCTTAGTTGTGGTTAGATATCTAATACCAACATGGTCTTACATCCTTTAAGAAGTTGTGAGGGAAGGGGATTTATAAAATTATAAACCAAGGTTATATGTTGCACATATTCTATGACTTTTTTTGTTGGTTCTTAATCCAAACAAAGGTCCATTTCATGAACATTTTCAGTTTATTAAACATTTATCCAATGCATACTATGTGCTGGTTACTGTGCTGATAGCTAGAGATACAGAAATAATAGGAAATGATACCCCCCGCCCACATTCTAGTGCAGGAGATACGCATAAACAAGTAACTATAAAAAATGTGGTAACTACTATCCTGAATAAAATAAACAAAAGCTGGAGAACCATAGAAACCAAATAGTTCATTCTGCCTGGGCAAGGCCTCAAAAAGGAAATAGTATTTGAGTTGAGCTCTGAAAGAATGGCAGGGCTTTGTCAGGGTAGAGAGGAGGAGAGTATTCCAGAAAAAAAAAAAAGTTGGAAGCAGAGTCTTGGAAGTATAAACCTCACTGGCTAGAAGGCAGGGTCTGGCAAGTAGAGGATGGAGATATAAATAGAAAGCCAGATTAGCCAGATTGTGAGATGTTCAGCTGACGATTTTAGACTTCATTTTCTAGGCAGGGGGATGAAATGGAAGACTTAAGCAGGGAAGTGATATGATCATGTCTGTATTTTCAATAGGTAATTGAGTTGGCTCTATGGAGAATGTGTTAGAAGCTCTACCACATATTCTGCTAAGGTTTTTTTGACACTCTAGAATGCATTCTATCAGCAAACTATTTTTCCTTCTTTATTTCCTTTTGTCTCCTTTATCTAACTGTTTCCCAAGTCCTGATGATGCTTTGCTTTAACCTGTTCCTTCCATAACTGTTTGACCTCCTTTTCCCTACTTAGAAACTTCTGCGGATTCCCCACTGTCCACAGAATAAGGCCCTTACTTATCTGACTGGCATTCAAGGTTCTCCATAATGTGGTTCCGTCTTACATATCCAACTATATTTCTCTATACCTCTCAGTACAGACCTTCTTCTCCAACCAGGCCAGTCTTCTCACATTCCCTTATCATTTCTTATTTATGGTTTTTGATCATGGACTCTCCTCTCTCTCTCTTTTATTTCTCCAAATCCTACCTCTCCTTTTAGTTTGGCTTCTCTATTTCTGATCACTGCATGTCCCAGTGATCTCCAGGTTCTTGAAGTTCTTGAAGACCTTATTTTCAAGGGCATGAGCATTTGGTACTGTAACATTTATACTGTTGGCTGTTTTATATGCATGTGTCTCTTCTCTCCCTAACTAGATTGTAAGCAGGTGTAGTTGTAGCTATAAAATTAAAGCCTGTATGTTTATTTTAGACAAATGAAAACAAGACCTGGAGAAGTTCTTATTGATTGTTTAGATTCAGTTGAAGACACCAAAGGAAATAATGGGGATAGAGGTGAGTATATTTTCTAATATATTTTGTATTTCTGGTTTAATTTACAAATGTTAAATCATATTAGCTGGAGAATGAGATGTGGAACAGCATTATACGTAAATGTAATTGTGAGAGTGGGGAAGTTAAATCCACATAAGACTTTTCTCAGACTTAGAGGAAAGGGTAGGTATTAAACCTGTAGCCAGAGAATACAGGGTCTCCCTCAGAACTTTGCTCCTTCAGTAAGTCCTGGTTCTGACATCAGCTTTATCAAATATAACTGTTAAAACTCCAGGAGCCCTGTTTGCAAGGGACATAGTGTAATTCTGACTTTTGGGTCTGCCTCTTCACAAAAAGAATATGTGGAAGTAGAACATAAGTAGGCCATAGTTGTGCTACCTAGAGTCATGCTTCCTTTTAAGAAATCCAAGAGTAATGCACAATCCCCTGAGACTGACACCTAGAGATGGACATGTGGAGAGCAAATTTAGTGCTGTATTATGAAGTCTCTTTGTAGGTTAAGTACTGGAAAATCCTGGGAGACATCTCTGAATGTCACTGAGGAGCAGCCAGGGCTGGTCTCTAGAGTCCGTCCCAAACTAAATTTCCCCAAGGCTGGAACTTTAAAAAGTCCAGGCTGCATACAGCAGCTGTACATGGAGCGAGCGTCCAGTGATCAGCAGGTCTTGGGAGCATCACTGCTGTTCTTCAAGTAAAAAATTGGGGGTGAGTGGCCAGCTTAGTGTATCTAAAAAGGTTTAGGACAGTGGGACATAAATCTCTTATTGAAGAGAGGAGTACGTGGGGAAAAGGAGCAGACCTCATTCAAGTAAGAAGGATCAGTAAATCCTAGAGAAGGAACAGTAACCATTATTGGCAGAACATACTCCTGCAGCCTTTCAAGTAGCCACTTGCTTAGATCACATTTCTGAAATGCTTCCTAGTGTTAGCCAGGCCCAGGTGGGAGTGAGATATGAAGATCTAGCAGCAAAGAAGAAGTCTTAGTTTGTGCCATTGAAAGTGGAATAATAATCTCTAAATGGCCAGATCTTGACAAAATCTGAATTAACTTGAGGAAGCCAAGACAAAGTTTGGTTGTTCTCATATAGATTGGTATGAAGATGTGACAGTCCATCTAGCAATCCAAACAAAGACTATGGGTAGTAGAACACTTTTCAATTCATCAAATACTCATCGAGTATAGAATACTATACTAGCACTTTGGAATAGGGAGGGCAAAACACCTCCCTGGCCGGAAATCTCCATCACGGTCCCTGAAATCTTACTATTAATAAAAATAACTGCATGTGCACACACCTCAGAAACAGTTCCTCAACTGATAGATGCAGTGTCTACTCTTCTATGACCTTGTATGAACTTTAGTCTCTAGCCATGTTGGGTAACTTATTTTTTGTCAAATATATCATGTAATGTTCCTCACTTTCTCTTGAAAACACCTTCCTTTATTTTTGGAACCTCCTATCCCATCTCACTCCATTCATATAGGCTTAGTTACTCTGATTGCAGATATTCTGGGGGTTTTCAGGGAGGAAGGAGTATGACCTGACTATAGATTACTCATCAAAAGAATTCTTTGGTTATAATTTTTTGAAGAAATGTTGTGTTAAACAAAGTTAAGCAAGTTTTATTATTTCAGGATATCTCAAAGCTATCCTAATATGACAATTATATTATAAATCTCTAAGACTGATAGTTTAGCATGCTCAGATTACTTGACTTTTTTTTTTCTTGGAGCATCTATAGGAACTACTTATTCCATAAAACATACTTTGAGAAATGAAGCTTATCTAACTTTGTATTTCAGTGTAAGAACATCAGTCTGAGGCTAAGAAGGAAAAGCACAAAGCCTTAAACAGACTTCAGCCTCGCCATCACTTCGTATAAGCAAAAAATGTTTGCTCATAGGAAAAAAATTAAGTATATAAGTATATGGCTCATTTAAATGAGAACTGCTAAGAGAGCACTTATTATGGCAGGGATTAGCATGTATATGAGAGTTCTTTGAGAAGTGTGATTTCATTGAATGACTTTGTAAATGCTGTCCCATACTCATTCTCAATTTTGTACATATGACCTGCTGGGACCCCCAGAACAGCTTCTTCCAAGACAAAAAACCAGGACACACTTCGCTCCTCTGTCCGTTTGAGTCAAACCAAGCTGTTGACAGTGAATACTTGTATCCCAGGGGCTGGCCCGGTGGCGCAAGTGGTTAAATGCACGCGCTCTGCTGCGGCAGCCCGGGGTTCACTGGTTCGGATCCCGGGCGCACACTGACGCACTGCTCGTCAAGCCATGCTGTGGCGGCGTCCCATATAAAGTGGAGGAAGATGGGCACGGATGTTAGCCCAGGGCCAGTCTTCCTCAGCAAAAAAAGAGGAGGATTGGCAGATGTTAGCACAGGGCTGATCTCCTCACAAAAAAAAAAAAAAAAAAATACTTGTATCCCTTCTGTAACACATTTTGTTTCTCTGAGATTCTGAATCATACATTGCAAACCTTACATAGGATAGTTATGCACAATAAATATTTTCAATTAATAAATGTATGAAAAACGTCTATGGGTGTTGCTGATACTGGGCCAGAAGTTCTATGTGCACCTCATTCTGCACTACAAAAATGAGTCCTTACTTAAGGTAACCTATTTTTTTTGTTTGTTTGTTTTAGGTAGACTCTTAGTAACAAATTTAAGAATTATCTGGCACTCTTTGGCAATACCCAGAATCAATCTTTGTAAGTATCTTTATTAGATAACACTAAAGAAAAAAAACCTCGTTAAGTGAACTTGCACAGTGGCTTTTAATACCAAAAAAAGCTATACCATGAAATGTGTGGAAAACTTAAATTGATAAAAACGTTAGAAATCCTGCCTCATACTGCAAAAAAAATGTTTTTCAGTCTGTCCATGTTGTCTCTTGGACATGTGTAAGATTAGTGCTTTTACATTGAATGATTTTCGTTTTTTGCTTATTTTTGACAACTTGCTATAACCTGTTTCAAGTACTCCCAAAGAAGGGAGATCTACATTGTAATAAAAGTACAGCTTTTCATTGTGTTAAATTTTGTTTCACTTATTTTTTTAAACTATTTGGATTATCCAGCTAGACTTTTTCTCTTGATGTAATGGTGCTAAGATTTTCAGTAAATAATAGGTTTTAGAGAAGTGAAATTCCTTTTTCCCATGTTATGAATGTATTTATTTGTCCAAAGAAGCAGAATTGACTTTCTAGTTCCTTTAATTATTTAACTTAAATTTGTAGTTATTTCATAAAAATTTTTTAAAGCTGTGTTTTTATACGTATTTAATTTTTAAAACTGTTAAAACTTCTGTATATATAGATTTTTGTTTCTCACTTCATTTTATCATGTTCTTTAAATTCTTTGCTTTTGAATTTTAGCTGTCGGTTACAACTGCATATTAAATATTACAACAAGGACTGCTAACTCCGTAAGTCTGAAAAATCCTATTGAAATATATATATAATAAAGAAACATTAGATATTTGAGGTTGATGTTTGTTTTCACTGTAAATGAGAAATTGCTCTTAAAATCTGAACTTTTTTTCACAAAACATGACGTTTTTTATTTAATTAAAATATTGTATGGATACGGAATCATAGAAAGGAACAAACACATGGCTTAGAATTCAAAATATCTAATGTATGAGATTTCTTTTTCTTTTTTTAATCTACTTGTTGAGGTCACATTGGCTTTTAACATTGTGTAAATTTCAGGTGTACGTTATTATATTTCAGTTTCTGTATAGACTGCATCATGTTCACCACCAATAGTCTACTTTTTATCCATCACCATACAATGTGCCCCATTACCCCTTTCGCCCTGCCCCCACCCCCTTCTCCTCTGGTAACCACTGATCTATTCTCCTTATCTATGTGTTTGTTTATACTCCACATATGAGTAAAATCATATGGTATTTGTCTTTCTCTGACTTATTTGGCTTTGCGTTATACCCTCAAGGTCCATCCATGTTGTTGGAAATGGCACGATTTTGTCTTTTTTTATGGCTGAGTAGTATTCCATTGTGTATATATATATATATATATATACTACATCTCCTTTATCCATTCATACGTTGATGGGCACTTGGGTTGCTTCCACATCTTGGCTGTTATGAATTGTGCTGTGATGAACACAGGGGTGCATAAATCTTTGTGAATTGTTGATTTTATATTCTTAGATAAATATCTGGTAGAGGAATAGCTGAATCATATGGTATTTCTGTTTTTAGGTTTTTAAGAAATCTCCATACTGGTTTTTATAGTGGCTGCACCAGTTTGCATTCCCACCAGCAGTGCATGAGGATTCTCTTTTCTCCACATCCTCTCCAACACTTATTTCTTGTCTTGTTAGTTAAAGCCATTCTGACAGGTGTAAGGTGATATCTCATTGTAGTTTTGATTTGCATTTCCCAGTAATTAGTGATGTTGTGCATCTTTTCATGTGCATGTTGGCCATCTGTATATCTTTTTTGGAAAATTCTCTCTCCATATCCTCTGCCCATTTTTTCATCAGGTTGTTCATTTTTTTGTTGTTAAATTGTCTGAGTTCCTTATATATTTTGGAAATTAACATGTTCTCAGATACATGATTTGCAAATATTCTCTCCCAGTTGGTGGGTTGTCTTTTCATTTTGTTCATGGTTTCCTTTGCTTTGCAGAAGCTTTTTAACCCCATGTAGTCTCATTTGTTTTTATTTTGTTTCCCTTGCCGAGTAGGCATAGTATTTGAAAAGATACTGCTAAGACCAATGTCAAAGAGTGTACTGCCTATATTTTCTTCTAAGAATTTTATGGTTTCAGGTCTTAAATTCAAGTCTTTAATCTATTTTGAGTTAATTTTTGTATATGGTGTAAGATAATGGTCTACTTTCATTCTTTTACATGTGACTGTCCAGTTTTCCCAACACCATTTATTGAAGAGACTTTTCTTTTTCCGTTGTATATTCTTGGCTCCTTTGTCGAAGATTAGCTGTCCATAGGTGTGTGCTTTTATTTCTAGGCTTCTAATTCTGTTCCATTGACCTGTTTGTCTGTTTTTCTGCCAGTACTATGTTGTTTTGATTGCTATAGCTTTGTAGTATAATTTGAATTCAGGGAGTGTGATACCTCCAGCTTTGTTCTTATTTCTCCGGATTGTTGTTCTGTATAAATTTTAGGATTCTTTGTTCTATTTCTGTGAAAAATGTCATTGGGATTCTTATTGGGATTATGTTGAATCTGTAGATTGCATTAGGTAATATGGACATTTTAACTATGTTAATTCTTCCAGTCCATGAGCATGGAATGTCTTTCCATTTCGTCATGTCATCTTTGATTTCTTTCAATGATGTCTTATAGTTTTCAGTGTATAGGTCTTTCATTCCTTGGTGAAATTTATTCCTAGGTATTTTACTCTTTTTATTACGATTGTAAATGGGATTGTATTCCTAACTTCTCTTTCTGCTAGTTCATTATTAGTGTCTGGAAATGCAACTGATTTTTGTATGTTGGTTTTGTATCCTGCAATTTTACTGTACTTGTTGATTATTTCTAATAATTTTTAGTAGATTCTTTAGGGTTTTCTATATATAGAATCATGTCATCTGCAAATCGTGAGAGTTTCACATCTTCCTTTCCAATTTGGATCTCTTTTGTTTCTTTTTCTTGCCTAACTGCTCTGGCTAAAACTTCTAGTACTATGTTGAATAAGAGTGGCAAAAGTGAGCGTTCTTGTCTTGTTCCTGTTCACAGAGGAATGGTTTTCAGTTATTCTCCACTGAGTATGATCTTGGCTGTGGGTTTGTCATATATGGCCTTTATTATGTTGAGGTACTTTCCTTCTATACCCATTTTGTTCAGAGTTTTTATCATAAATCGTTGTTGGATCTTGTTAGATGCTTTCTCTGCATCTCTTGAGATTATCGTGTGATTTTTATTCTTTATTTTGTTAATGTGGTGTATCACAGCGATTGGTTTGCAGATGTTGAACCATCCCTGCATCCCTGGAATAAATCCCACTTGATCATGGTGTATGATCCTTTTAATGTATTGTTGTATTCAATTTGCTAATATTTTGTTGAGGATTTTTACATCTATCTTCATCAGCAATATTGGCCTGTAATTTTCCTTTTTTGTGTTGTCCTTCTCTGGTTTTGGTATCAGGGTAATTTGGCCTTGTAAAATGAGTTAGGAAGCATCCCATCCTCATCAATTTGGGGGAATAATTTGAGAAGAATAGGAATTAAATCTTCTTTGGATGTCTGGTAGAGTTCACCAGAGAAGCCATCTGGTCCTGGACTTTTGTTTTTTGGGAGGTTTTTGATTACAGTTTCAATCTCTTTGCTGGTGATTGGTCTATTCAAATTCTCTATTTCTTCTTGAGTCAGTTTTGGGAAGTTGTATGATTCTAAGAATTTATCCATTTCTTCTAGGTTATCCAATTTGTTGGCATATAGCTTTTCATAGTATTCTCTTATAATCCTTTGTATTTCTGTGGTGTCCACTGTAATTTTTCCCCTTTCATTTCTGATTTTATTTATTTAAGCCTTCTCTCTTTTTTTCTTAGTGAGTCTGGCTAAGGGTTTATCAATTTTGTTTATCTTCTCAAAGAACCAGCTCTTAGTTTCATTGATCCTTTCTATTGTTTTTTTAGTCTCTATTTCATTTATTTCTGCTCTGATTTTTATTATTTCCCTTGTGCTCCTGGCTTTGGGGTTTGTTTGTTCTTCTTTTTTAGTTCTTTTAGGTGTGGGGTAAGCTTGTTTATTTGAGATTTTTCTTGTTTGTTGAGGTATGCCTCTATTGCTATAAATTTCCCTCTTAGTGTAGCTTTTGCTGCATCCCATAAGTTTTGGTATGTTGTGTTTTCATTTGTCTCCAGGTATTTTTTGATTTCTCCTTTGATTTCTTCATTGGTCCAACTCTTCTTCAGTAGCATGTTAATTAGTCTCCACGTATTTGTGACTTTTCCAACTTTTTTCTTGTAGTTGATTTCTATTTTCATACTGTTGTGGTCAGCAAAGATGCTTGATATGATTTCACTCTTCTTAAATTTATTGAGGCTTGCCTTGTTTCCCAACATATGGTCTGTCTTTGAGAATGTTCCATGTGCACTTGAGAAGAATGCATATTCTGCTGTTTTTGTATGGAATGCTCTATCTATATCTAATAATTCCATATGGTCTAGTGTTTCATTTAAGGCAAATGTTTCCGTATTAACTTTGTGCCTGGATGCTCTATCCATTGGCATAAGTGTGGTATTAAGGTCCCCTACTATTATTGTGTTGCTGTCAGTTTCTCCCTTTATGTCTGTTAATAGTTGCTTTATATTTTTTGGTGCTTGTTTTAGGTGCATATATATTAATAAGTGTTATGTGCTCTTGGTGGAATGTCCCTTTTATCATTGTATAATGGCCCTCTTTGTCTCTCATTATCTTTTTTATCTTGAAGTCTGCTTTGTCTGATATAAGTATAGCTGTACCCGCTTTCTTTTTTTTTTTTTGGTGAGGAAGATCAACCCTGAGCTAACATCTGCCAATCCTCCTCTTTTTGCTGGGGAAGACTGGCCCTGGGCTAACATCCGTGCCCATCTTCCTCTACTTTATATGGTATGCTGCCACAGCATGGCTTGACAAGCGGTGCATCGGTGTGCACCCGGGATCCGAACCCCAGGCCGCCACAGCAGAGCGCGTGCACTTAACCACTATGCCACTGGGCCGGCCCCATATACCTGCTTTCTTTGGCTTGCCCTTTGCCTGGCGTATCATCTTCCATCCCTTCACTCTGAGCCTATGTTTGTCTTTAGAGCTGAGGTGTATTTTCTGGAGGCAGCATATCATTGGGTTGTTTTCTAATCCATCCAACCTTATTTAATTGATAAATAAGGGCTTAATACTGCCGTTTTATCTTTTCTTTTCCAGTTGTTCTATATTTCCATTGTTTCTTTTCCCTTGTATTTCTGTCTGCCATTTAAGTTTGGTTGTTTTCTATGATGGTTTTTTCACTTTCCTCTTTATTTGTGATGTGTGACTCTGCTCTGATTTTTTGTTTTGTGGTTACCATGAGGTTTGTATAAAAGATCTCATAGATGAGATAGTCCATTTTCTGATAGTCTCTTATCTCCATTAGCTTAAGCAGGTTCCATCCCTTCTTCCCCTTCCAGTTTTATTGTCACAGATTATTCTGTTTTGTGTTGTGAGTTTGTGACTAAATTGAAGTAGTTATAGTTTTTTTTTATGCTTTCTTTCCCTTTCTCCTTATTTTATAATTGTGTTTGCTAACTTATTCTGATATAGAGTTGCAATTTTCTGATTTTGTCTTTCTATTTACCTCCTTGCTCAAAGCTTTGTAAACCTTTGCCTTTTTGTTTCAAGTAGGGAGGTTGCTTCTTCATTTCTTGTAAGGCAGGTCTAGGGGCTGTGAACTCCCTTAAGTTTTGTTTGTCTGGGAAAGCTTTTATTTCTCTGCCATATGTGAAGGATAATTTCGCTGGATAGAGTATTCTTGGCTGATAGTTTTTGTCTTTCAGTATTTTGAATATATCATTCCACTCTCTCCTAGCTTATATGGTTTCTGCTGAGAAATCCGCTGAAAGCCTGAAGGGGCTTCGGTTTTTTAGGTTATTTTCTTCTGTCTTGCTGCGCTAATATTTTTTCTTTGTCACTGGTTTTTGACAATTTTAATATGCCTTGGAGAAGGTCTTTTTGCATTGTTTTAATTAGGAGTTCTGTTAGCTTCATGCACTTTCATGTCTAGTTCCTTCCCCAGGTTTGGGAAGTTCTCAGCTATTATTTCTTTGAATAAGCTCTCTGCTTCTTTCTCCATGTCTTCTCCCTCTGGGATACCTATAATCCTTATGTTATTTCCTAATTGAATCAGATATTTCTGAAAGAATTTCTTCATTTTGTAAAAATCTTATGTCTCTCTCCTTCTCCACCTGGATCATTTCTAGGTTTCTATCTTCAAGCTCACTGATTCTCTTCTCTATAAGGTCTGCTTTGGGCCAGCTCCGTGGCTTAGCGGTTAAGTGCGCGCGCTCCACTGCTGGTGGCCCAGGTTCGGATCCCGGGCGCGCACCGACGCACCGCTTCTCCGGCCATGCTGAGGCCGCGTCCCACGTACAGCGACTGGAAGGATGTGCAACTATGACATACAACTATCTACTGGGGCTTTAGGGGGAAAAAATAAATAAATAAAAATCTTTATAAGGTCTGCTTTGTTTTTTATGCTTTCTACGTTATTTTTTATCTCATTAATTGTGTTCTTCATATCCAGAATTTGGTTTTTTTTTTTAGGCTTCAATCTCTTTGTTGAAATATTCCTTCTGTTCATTAATTTTATTCTTGAGATCATTGAACTGTCTGTCTGAGTTTTCTTTTAACTTGTTGAGTTTCTTTATGACAGCTAGTTTGAATTCTCTATGATTCAGATTCTAATCTTCTGTGACTTCAAGTTTGGTTTCTGGAGAGCTGTCATTCTCCTTCTTTTTTGCTGTGTTACTGTGGTTCTTCATTGTGTTTGATGAATTGATTCTCTGCCAGAGCATCTGTGGTAGTAACCACCTTTCCTACTTCGTTACAGCCTTGGTTACTTTGGTTCTGAGCTGCTTCTGGTTATATTGAGAGTTTGCACTTTCCACCCTCCACTACCTCTGTCAGAGGTGTCATCAGTGCCCTCCTTGTGCTGCTTGTGTCTCTGCGGTTGCTGGTGATTTGCTGCTTTCGATGTCACTGCAGTCTCAGGTGTTGCCACTGGGGTCACCAGGCTATGAGCACTTAGGCTGCTTTTGGGGTCTCCTGGGTCTTGTTTTCCCTGTTGGCTCTCCACAGGCTTTCCACGGGCTCAGGTGCAGCTGCCCTGTGCACCACCTGTGCTTCTGCTCCTGGGTTATCTGGGGGTGATGGCAGCAGGCAGATACGCAGCTTCTTTTATGCAGCCCCCGCTGCTGGTAGAGCCAATATCGAGGGTGCTGCCACTTTGGGCTGGGTGTCAGATTTTGCTGTGGTTCCTAAAGTCTCAGGTCACAAGTGCTGCCTGCCATTGCTGGGGGAGGTGTAGGGTCTAAGCCGCAAGTGTTGTTGCTGACCCTGCAGTCTCTGGTCACTAGCGCCTGCCAGTGTGCTTTTTGAGATCTCAGGTCAGGGCACCCTGCTCCTGCCAGTGAAATTTGCGTTTTGATTACTGTCCCCACTGATGGAGAGACCAGCACTGCTGCTGGGGGAATGAGAGGGGACCAGGTCGCTGGTTCCACTCTGTGTCCTGAAGCCTCAGGACATGTGCACCACCTGCCACCACTGGGAGGCGCAGGGGCCGCAGCCTCTGGTCACTGATGCTGATGGACTGCTCTGAAACCTGGGATCAGGGTACCATACCCTTGCCAGGGAAATTCATGCCTTGGATGTAGTCCCCATTGCTGGAAAGACTGGCGCCACTGCCAGGGGAAGGGGAGAGGTTCGGGTCACCAGTTCCACTCTGTGTCCTGAAGCCTCAGGACGTATATGCCACCTGCCACCACTGGGGAGGGCAGGGGCCAAGCCACGACTGCCGTGTTTGCCCTTGCGGCCTGTGGTCACTGGCATGTGTGCCGGTGTGAGGATCCACGTTTTGGATCGCCACCACTGGGGGAGAGAGAGGCAGCTGCTCCCTTAGTTCCACTGCTTCCCGGAGGTCCAGTCCACCCAGCTTCAAGGTGTATAGATACACGGATCACTGAGGCGTTCTGGTGTGCTGTGCAGGGAGTACTCTGTTGGTCACTGGATGTCTGGTTATAACTTAGAGATGAAAGACAAAGGGAACGACTCACTCCCGCATAATGCTGACGTCACTCCTTAAAATCTGAACTTTTAAATAAATTTGTTCTTACAGAAATCACGAGGCCAAACCGAAGCTCTTTATATACTAACAAAATGTAACAGTACTCGTTTTGAGTTTATATTTACAAATTTGGTTCCTGGAAGTCCTAGACTTTTTACTTCTGTGATTGCAGTACACAGGTATGGTAATACTTTATGGATTATTGAATATTTTAAGGTAATTCTATGATATAAAGGTTTAGAGGTTAAAGTGTAAAAATGTAGCATTATCTTCCTCCAGGCTCTATTGCAAATATCCTGAAGATGAACACATTGAATTATCATTTAATAAACACCTTGAAGGTATTTGTAAAACACAAGACTACTAAAGATTCATAAAAATTTCCAATTCCATTAAATTAGCTGCCAAGGTAGTTACAGTGAAATAGAGAACTCATTCAGTATAGTAACCAAGTTGGGTAATTCAATTAATGAATTAAAAAGATTTTTCTAACAGTAGAAGGTATGTTTGGGTGTTTTCCCCAGAGAGTTTTGTTGTTGTTTTGTTTTGTAGTGGTTTTGGTTTTTGTTTGCTAAATTCTTCTCTTTTCACTACCTCAGCTCTTTTTTTAATCAGCCCTAAGTACTATGATTTTTTTAAAAGCTTAGCTAAGATGACAGCAAAATATATATATGCACAAATTTATTCACATGCACAGAGCTATATATATAATACATTTCTTTTAATTTGCATTTAATTTTTATTTGCAGTTCTTTCGTTATTAGTGATGAACTTTTCTTTTTCTTTTTTTTTTTTGTGAGGAAGATCAGCTCTGAGCTAACATCCATGCCAACCCTCCTCCTCTTGCTGAAGAAGACTGGCCCTGGGCTAACATCCATGTCCATCTTCCTCTACTTTATATGGGATGCCGCCACAGAATGGCCTGACAAGCAGTGCATCGGTGCGCACCCGGGATTCCCAGCCCGGGCTGCCAGCCGCGGAGCATGCGCACCTAACCACTATGCCACGGGCCAGCCCCAAACTTTTGCGTATTTTTTGGGCTATGTACAGCTTGCTTTCTTTTTTTTTTTTTTTTTGTGAGGAAGATGAGCCGTGAGCTAACATCCGTGCTAATCCTCCTCTTTTTGCTGAGGAACACCGGCTCTGAGCTAACATCTATTGCCAATCCTCCTCCTCTTTTTTTCCCCCAAAGCCCCAGTAGATAGTTGTATATCATAGTTGCACATCCTTCTAGTTGCTGTATGTGGGACGCGGCTTCAGCGTGGCTGGAGCATCGGTGCGTCGGTGCGCACCCGGGATCCGAACCCGTGCGGCCAGTAGCAGAGCGCGTGCACTTAACCACTAAGCTAAGGGGCCGGCCCTATGTACAGCTTTCTATTGTAAATTTCTTAATTATGCCCCAATCTGTCATACATGTTGCAAACGTATTTCTTATTTTTCTAGTTTGTTGATTTTTAATTTTGTTGGTGATTTTTTAATCTACATAATAGCTTAATTTTTTTGAGAGATAATTCACATAACATAAAATTTACCATTTTTAAATTATTTATTTATTTATTTATTTATTTTTGGTGAGGAAGATTGGCCCTGGGCTAACGTCCATTGCCAACCCTCCTGTTTTTGCTTGAAGATTGTCCCTGAGCTAACATCTGTGCCAATCTTCCTCCATTTTGTATGTGAGATGCCACCACAGCATGGCTTGATGAGCAGTGTGTAGGTTAGTGCCTGGGATCCGAACCAGCAAACCCCAAGCCACTGAAGCAGAGCACAGGAACTTAACCAGGCCGGCCTGGTTGAACTTAGGTGTGTAGGTCCGTGCCTGGGATCTGAACCCATGAACCCCAGGCTGCTGAAGCAGAGCACATGGACTTAACTACGCCACCAGGCCGGCCCCAAATTTACCATTTTAAAGTTTACAGTTTGGTAGTTTTAGGATATTCACAAGGTTGTGCAACTATTGCTGCTACCCAATTCCAGAATATTTCTGTCACTCCGAAAAGAAACTCCTCATTTCCTCCTCCTCATAGCCCCTGGCAACCACTGATTTACTTTCTGTCTCTATGAATTTGCCTATTCTAGACATTTAATGGAATCATACAATATAGTGGCCTTTCATGTCTGATTTCTTTCAGTTACATGTTTTCAGGGTCTATCCCTGTTATAGCATGTATCAGTATTTCATTCCTTTTCATAGCTGAATAATATTCCATTTTATGGATACATATTTTATTTATCCACTCATTAGTTGATAGACATTTGATTTGTTTCTACTTTTTGGCTCTTATGAATAATGCTGCTATGTACATTCATGTACAAGTTTTGTGTGAAAACATTTTTTCAGTTCTCTTGGGCATATACCTAAACCTTAGCTCTTTATTTCATTTAGAGAAGTAATATGAAATGGAGTATGAAGAGAGGAATGGAAGCTGCTTTCCTTTAATAGTATAAAAATGTTTTAAGTGTTCCCCCCAAAATAATTTACAGCATAAATAGTTTCCATTTTTTTCACTGGTTAAATGTTAATGATTACAGCAGTAAAGGAAATTAAGAGTTATAGGCAAATGCTTGAATCCTGCTCTTTCACAATTTATATATTAGAAGATTAGTTAGAGTAAAAGTCAGAAATTTAACAATGAATATTATAATTTATATAAATGACTTCTAAAGTTATTCAGGCTAAGAAAACCCTTTAGTTTTATTAAATGGATAAATTAGCCTATATTTTTGTGGAGTAAAATTGAATTTAACTAATCAAAAGTTAAGAATTTTCTTGTGTATTTATTACCTATCAATAGGGAGACGTGGAAACAAAAGTTATAGGGATTTTATGGATACACACACACACACACACACACACACACAGATAGGTACACACACCGTCCTGGGGTGCCTTTTGGAGTTGGTACAGATTCATTCTAATTTTCTGTATAGAGGTAGACGTGAGCATAATGTTTTCAGGTTGCAGTGAGAAAAGTAATTGGACTCCTGTTTATGTCAAAAGAATAATAGTGCCTTTGAATAAAACAGAAATGAAGGGAAGCATTTTAATAAAATAATTTCCATGTCTATTATATGCAGGCATTGTTTTTCAGCCTAGAGAGAAAATCCTCTCATTTGTGCTATATGATATATATTGCCTTAAAAATTAGACATGTAAAAAATAGGTTACTGAGGGCCAGCCCCGTGGCGTAGCGGTTCAGTGCGTGTGGTCCGCTGCTGGCGGCCTGGGTTCGGATCCCGGGCGCGCACCGACGCACCGTTTCTCCGGCCATGCTGAGGCCGCGTCCCACATACAGCAACTAGAAGGATGTGCAGCTGTGACGTACCACTATCTACTGGGGCTTTGGGGGAAAAAAATAAATAAATAAAAATTGAAAAAAAAATAGGTTACTGAGATAAAACGTGTAAATACTACACTAAAATGACAAAGTGTACAAAAGACTAATCACCAAAAGTTTTTAAATTTACTGTAATAATTATTTGAGTGATGTATGTAAGTATTAACATCTGTATATTTTAGTAGATAAGTAAACATAACCAAAGAAAACTACATTTTCAGTTTGGGTTAGTCTTTTGTTTGTTCTTTTTTATAGAGCATATGAAACTTCTAAAATGTATCGTGATTTTAAATTGAGGAGTGCACTAATTCAAAATAAGCAACTAAGATTATTACCACAAGAACATGTATATGATAAAATCAATGGAGTATGGAATCTCTCCAGTGATCAGGTATTGTGCAAAAAACTAATGAATCTTTTGGGGCAGTACTTAGGTAATCATTTTTCCATGTATCGTTGGCTTCGTATATTCATTTAACTCTGTTACAATTTGCATTATACATCTTGATAAATTAGCATTATAGCTCTTGATATAAAATAATATTCTAATTTTCATATTTTTATGGTTTTATGCTCTTCTTAGCAACATCTGTTCTGCATAGAATTTAGAGCTGGAATGGACTTTAGAGATCATCTAGTTTAGTCTCTGTTCACTTATAGATGAAAAACTTAGGCCCCAAAGAATTAAGTGACCTCACACACCTAATTCATCCCAGAGCCATGCTCTTCCCCCATACTACACTACCCTCCACGTCTTGGTAATTTATGCTTATGGAGGAGAGCCAAGGAGTGGACAATCACGGAAGCCTTTTAATCTGGTCTTTATGGAATTAAGCGTATAACTCTTTTGGTGACGCCTACATTCATTATTGTAACTTTTCATTTGCCCTTGAAATTATGACCAGTTGAAACATGTAAGCAACTAACAGTTGGAATAAGTAACACTTCAATTTCTAGAGAAAAATTTGTCTCCTACTAAGAATAGTTTCCAGCTTTGTGTGTGTGTGACAACCTAATTTAGGCTGATAGCCACTGTGGTAAAACTATAGCATTTGAATGAAGAGCTTCTTGCTAAATAGTGAATCATAAATTGTAAATAAATTTTGCTCATTTGAAAAGTTCTAGTTTTAAACTATGATAAAGGTTCTATAGGATATAGACACCTCCCCATCTGAATGACTCCTTCTCATCAGGAGTCAGCAAACTTTTTCTGTAAAGGACCAGATGGTAAATATTTTAGGCTTTGCAGGCCGTGTAGTTTCTGTCCTAACTTTGCAGTCCTGCCATTGTAGTGTGAAACCAGCCACAGACAATACATATACAAGTCAGCATGGCTGTATTTCAATAAACCTTTGTTATGGACACTGAAGTTTGAATTCCATACAACATTCATGTGTCATGAAATATTGTTCTTTTGACTTTTTTCCAACCCTTTAAAAATGTAAAAATTTTTCTTAGCTTGTGGGCCATGCAAAAGGAGGTGGTAGGCCAGATTTGGGTTATGGACCATACTTTACCAACCCCTGCTTTAGGTCATAGCTTAGATGTCACTTTCTTTTTTTTTTTTTTTTTTATAATTTTATTTATTTATTTTTTTTCCCCCAAAGCCCCACTAGATAGTTGTATGTCATAGCTGCACATCCTTCTAGTCGCTGTATGTGGGACGCAGCCTCAGCATAGCCAGTGAAGCGGTACATTGGTTCACGCCCGGGATCCGAACCTGGGCCGCCAGCAGCGGAGGGCACGCACCTAACCGCTAAGCCACAGGGCCGGCCCTAGATGTCACTTTCTGAAAGCTTCCTTCTGTGTGTTCCTTATGCAGTCTGAACTTTACCACTTTAAATTATTGCTACTCTAATGTATAGAGCTTGTCTATACTCCCACATTAGATTGTAGGCTTTATTATAAGGGTAGGGGTGGAGTTACTGTGTTCATAGTTAGATCTTTACCACCTAGCACAATACCTGGCATTTTTAATTAAGATGTTCCAGGATTATCAGATATATCATTTTACTGAAAATAGGGATGTTATGGGGCCAGCCCCGTGGCTTAGCGGTTAAGTGCGTGCGCTCCGCTACTGGCGGCCCGGGTTCAGATCCCAGGCACGCACCAATGCACCACTTTTCCAGCCATGCTGAGGTGGCGTCCCACATACAGCAACTAGAGGGATGTGCAACTATGACATACAACTATCTGCTGGGGCTTTGGGGAGAAAAGGGAAATAAAAGGAGGAGGATTGGCAATAGATGTTAGCTCAGGGCCGGTCTTCCTCAGCAAAAAGAGGAGGATTGGCATGGATGTTAGCTCAGGGCTGATCTTCCTCACAAAAAAAAAAAGAAAATAGAGATGGTATTGTCAACCTAACTTAAGTTTATTGAAAAATAATAAAACAAATAAAATATGCCCTCCTATTATTTTAAAAAGTCTGTAGGAGTTTTGCAAGTTGTTTTCTTTTTCTAAAATAAGAGGAACAATGACATAAAGAATTATACCTTATAAAGTTAGACTTAGTATTGTTTAGTGGGACTTGGGCTGGGAATAATGGGGGCTAAAATTTTTTGTATAACGATTTCTTGCAAGATGAGAGCAGAGGGGGGAAATATATATATATACTTATACATATACTTATTAATTTAATTATAATTGGGAAATAGGTGGTCTTTTCTGATGTTTCAAACCTGGTCCTCCCAGAGTAGGGCTTTTTAGGTTTTGGGTTTGCGAGTTAATGTTTTATGTGCAACTTCAAAGTATAAACTAAAGAAAAATTGCTCTGGGTGTAAGTGGTGGAGAGGAGGTGGAGGTAGAGGTGGAGAATGACAGATAAATGGTAGAGGTAGATAATTTTGGTGCCATGTTGTTAGGTCTTGAAGATTTTTTTAGACCAGCTATCTGTCATCTGGGATAATTTTGAGTAGATGTTGAGGGGCCATGTAACTAGGGAACAGTTTTGATCTGTAGTTAGTTTTTTTTGAGAAAGATTGGCCCTGAGGTAACATCTGTTGCCAGTCTTCCTCCTTTTTTCCTTTATTCTCCCCAAAGCCCCAGTAGATAGTTGTATGTCAAAGTTGTACATCCTTCTAGTTGCTGTATGTGGATGCCACCTCAGCATGGCTTGATGAGTGGCAAGTAGGACCGTGCCCAGGATCCGAACCGGCGAACCCTAGGCTGCCAAAGCAGAGCAGGCAAACCTAATCGATACACCACCGGGCAGGCCCCTGTAGTTAGTTTTGAAGAGCCATAAAATATCTCTTGTGGACTGATGGGGTTTATCACGTGTTTTGTCGCTCTCTTACCACAACTGTCTTGCCTTGCCTTGTCCCAGGTTTTGAATAATAGTCATAATAAGATCTAACACTTGTAGAGTGCTTACTGTGTGCTAGAGACTGTGCTAAAGGCTTTATTTACATGGGTTATTTAATCAAATCTCCATTTTACATTTGATAAAATGCACCAAGAAGAAATTTGCCCCTTGTCAGACAGCTGATAAGTACTGATGGTGTAATGGTTAGAGTCTAACTCCAGAGTCCAGGTCAGTCATCTGATTGTGCTGCCATCCAATGAAGGATGAAGTCATTAATACTCCAATACTTAGTTCTGGTATTTTCTGCTGCTGTGATAATAAGAATTATTCTGGTGTTCAGAAAATAAAGAATAAGGATTCAAACAAACGATCGTTGATGTCTCTCTCATCACTTTCTTTCACAGGGAAATTTAGGAACCTTTTTTATTACCAATGTGAGAATTGTGTGGCATGCAAATATGAATGACAGTTTTAACGTCAGTATACCATATCTGCAAATTGTAAGTGCATGCATTTTGGTGACCTTATTTTAATGTAAAATAAATAATTTCTGTTCCAGAGTTAATAAGACTTGGGATTAGATGAATTCTCTCCCTTTTTAAGCAGCAGCAGTTTAGCTGAGAGCATACTTTTACAGTGTTAATAATTTACTATTTCAACATAGAAAAGACCCGATTATAGTTACAGTCAAGGGAAACAACACCATTATCAACCTGCTTTTAAGAGAAAAATACACTGGATTCTAAAAATTTAAATAGTTATCATACAGATTAAGGTGTGTCTTTCTTAGATTCTATTCAAAGGGCTTTAGCTACTAGTTTTCCATCACCTTTCCACTAGGTGGGTATATAGTGGTTCCTTGGCATGGCTTCAGCACACTGATCCACACACTTTATCTTGGCTCTCTTGCCACCTTCTGCTCAAACACTTTTAAAGTCAGAATGAATTCATTAATTCTGTGAATGAACTGTTTTCATTGTATTCAGATAAAGCAAGTAGTACAAGCTGGATTGATAGAGGTTTGGTGAAAGGAATCAAGATGGTTTTTAGTGATAATGGTTTTAGCTTAAGTTAAATTAAAGCTGTTAAAATCCAGAATAAGAACTAACTACATCTGAGTCAAATTTGTTTTGGGAGTAGATAAAGGTGGTTCTTTTTACTCTGCTGCTGCTGCTACAATAAGTATGTGATTCAGTGAAACAAATAGTAAACTCCAGTAAACTGAAGAATTTCATTTTATATTAAAAAAAAAACTACTTATAGGACTCTAGTGCAAATTAATTGTAATATAAAAATATTAATGAAAATCCTGTGTGGTTATCCTATGATAATTGCCTTTATTGTAGGATAATAGTCTTAAGACTAAGCAGTTTCATTAATGAGTATTTATTAAGTGGATACAACGTGTGTGATATCTGGAAAATGTCATTTTTTAAGAGACTTCTTGGCCTGTGAGAAGGATAATTCTTTGAAAAATATTCCTAAGCCTATCTTTTGCTAAATTGTTTGATTTCTGAATTACTTTAAAATATCTGATCATTCATTTGCCAGATATTGAGCACCTACTCTGCTCTAGGTGCTAGAAATACAGTCAGGAAAATCATGAACCATTACACAGTTCCTGCCATCCAGGAGCTTTGTCTGGTGGAGAAAAGCAACACATTAAACAGGAAATCATAGAGTCTGATAGGAAGAAAATTCTTTCTGGCCATCTAAAGAAACATAAGAATTTATAATCATGGCTGGGAAGATGTGACAGTCTATATAGGTATTTGATAAATTAGCATTTGTATTATTCATTGATGTTTTATATTGCATTTATGTGTATTATAGCTTGCCTAACCTAACCTCTATTACGCTGAATAATTACTGAGTAGTAAATAGCCTTGTGCTGTCTGTTCTTCATTCAAATAGAATACTTTTTGTTATTTAAGAATATACTTGCCAGGGGCCGGCCCGGTGGCGCAAGTGGTTAAGTGCGCGCGCTCCGCTGCGGCGGCCCGGGGTTCGCTGGTTCGGATCCCGGGCGCGCACCGACGCACTGCTTGGCAAGCCATGCTGTGGCGGCGTCCCATATAAAGTGGAGGAAGATGGGCACAGATGTTAGCCCAGGGCCGTCTTCCTTAGCAAAAAAAAGAGGAGGATTGGCGGATGTTAGCACAGGGCTGATCTCCTCACAAAAAAAAAAAAAAAAAAAAAGAAAAGAATATAGTTGCCAGAAATGGCCTCTGGAATGAATTCTTCCTGGCCCAAACAACTTGAAATCTGATATCATCGTAGTCTGTCACTGCAGCAGTCATATTCTAACTTCAGCTCTACACCTCAGCCATCACCCTGACCCCACCCCTATAGATACATATCTGTGTATTTCTTCTTGTCAGTTTCTGTCTTACCAGCCTGTATCACTCACAGTCACCTGGTTTGACTACCTGTTGACAACCAGGGTGCCAATGTTCTATGGTTCTTAACGGGGACTGTGTGTACTTCTGGTGGGGTGTGAAGTGTTCTAGATGGAAGGCCAGGTTTTCATAACAATTACCATTTAGTCTCTCGCTCTCCTTTCTTCTCTCTCTCCTTCTCAACTTCCACTGCCTATGTGGAAGTGTGATACGCCATCACCTACCACAGATTACCCTTCTTGGGCTTTTGGTCTGCTGGTCTTAAGGTTAGATCCTCCATGGTTCTCTCCAACGCTGGCAGCAAGCACATTTTGTGTCACTTTCTATACTTTCTATAGATACTACCTGCCATTGTACTTCCACCCCTCTGCCCTTCTCCAAGACCACTGGGGTTACTGCTCATCTCCTGCTAGCCAAGCTTAATCCTCATGTCACACTTACCTGTCGTTAATCACGTTTGACTATCCCAGCCTTCCTTGATGCCCAGTGATGAATGCCCATAACTTTTCTTTTTAAATAAATGGAATGGAGGGTCTTTAATAATTTAGGTACCTATGATGTAAGAAACAGAAGGTACATATGACTTTTTAAAACTAACCCAGCCTTTGGAGCTACACAAGACACTGGCTCTCCAATAACTAAAAGATTGCTGGCCTTTGGTTTAAAATATTCAGAAAAGTTTTGGACTGCCTGGGAGTAAGGGATATTTGAGTCAGAGAATTTTGTACATATTTCAGAGATGTGTTCCTTGTATTGCCTTAGAACTTTGCCACCTGTTTCCAGTATGAAAATTTTCGTTTACTTGATCTCTGTGGGAATGTAATGAAGGAAAGAGGGAGAATTCTGTTCTTTAGACTATGAAAGGTAGTTTCTGTGTAAAAGTTGAAAAACTTTTGTTAAAGAGTCACTACTATCAGATAATAAAAACATGCATTTTTTTTTCTTTTTCATTTTACATCTAGCGTTCAATAAAGATTAGAGATTCAAAATTTGGTTTAGCTCTTGTCATAGAAAGCTCTCAGCAGGTAAGATACTTTATATTTTTATTGATCTTTAATAGATTTTTAAAACTATGTGACAGTCTATAGTTTTAATTTATATAGTAACTGGTTTATATCCAAGAAGAATATTAGCTGCAACATGAAGTTATATTAAGAGTTTGAAGTCATATAGTAATTGTCCCCATAGGAAGAATCCTGTTTATGTTTCTTAGTTGGACAGACATCATCATCATCATTATGATTATCATTTTTAATGACAGAGTCAGGTCACTGTACTTTTCATGCATTATCTCAATCTTTACACAACCCTATGATACAGTTACAGTGACTTCCCCATTTTACAGTGAAGGAAACTGAGGCTTGTAGAAGTTAGGAACCTTGCCCATGGTCTCACAACTAGTGAGTGGTGGGGCTAGGTTCTGATCCAGGTCTGATGGATTCACAAGACTGTCTTTGAGAAACACAGATATATACAGATACACACTCTATTTGAGATTTTATACTCACTCACCTACTTATAAACTGCTATGCCCCGTTATGCAATATTTTTGCAGAAATACATTTAAATAAAACATTTACTTATGTATAAAATCACTTCTCTTCTAAATTCTAAATTTAAACATGAGTATCTACTCACTCCTTTCCCCTGGCCTATAGATTAGCAGCTGCCGTTTATTGAGTGCTTATCATGTTCCAGGAACTGCACCAAATGTCATATATACTTTATTTTATTTAATACAACTTGACAATCATTTTATGGTGAGAAAATTGAGGCTTAGAAAGATAAGGAAGGTAAGTCTCCCAGCATCATACAGCTAATAAATTTGTTGTAAAACTAAAATTTGAACTCAAAAGCATATGCTCTCACCTATTACAGCATGCTACTTAATATTTTAACACTGTTCTCTGACAATCTGTCACGGTCAAGTTTCTTTCCTGATTCTTCAAGGAGATAACCTCAGGTAGACCATTCCTTTTCTTCTTTTAATATATAGCCTACCTCAGAGATACTGCGGGTTCGGTTCCAGACCACTGCAATAAAGTGAATATCACAATAAATCGAGTCACACGAATTTTTGGGTTTCCCAGTGCATATAAAAGTTATGTTTACACTATACTGGGCCAGCCCCATGGCTTAGCGGTTAAGTGCGCGTGCTCCGCTACTGGCGGCCCAGGTTCGGATCCCGGGCGCACACCAACGCACCGCTTCTCCAGCCATGCTGAGGCCGCGTCCCACATACACCAACTAGAAGGGTGTGCAGCTATGACATACAACTGTCTACTGGGGCTTTGGGGGGAAAATAAATAAATAAATAAATAAAAATACTTTAATTTTACTTTATAAACCAATGTTACTGCAATAAACAAAAAATTTAAAAAAAAAATACTTTATTGCTAAAAAGTGCTAAGCATCATCTGAGCCTTCAGTGAGTTGTAATCTTTTTGCCAGTTGATGGTCTTGTAAAAAAACGCAATATCTGCAAAGTGCAGTAAAGTGGAATGCAATAAAATGAGGCATGCCTGTATTCCTTTTCAAGGTCTAGCTCAAGAAAAACTTAGTTTCCTTGGCCTTCACAATCTACAGTGTATTTTTTTTAATCTTGAAATATCAGCTTTGAAATTAACAGATGAAATGACATAATATCTGGATATGCTTCAGAATAATCCTGAGTGGGTGAGGGGAGGAAATTTGGGGGAATGGGAGGTTACAGATGAGACAGAGTTGGCATCTGTTGTTACTTGCCCAAGCTGGATGATGGCTACATGGACACTTATTGTACTTTTCTTTCTATTTTTGTATACACTTGAAGTTTTTCATAATAAAAATTTTTTTATTTTTGTGAGGAAGATCGGCCCTGAGCTAACATCTGCCAATCCTCCTCTTTTTGCTGAGGAAAACTGGCCCTGGGCTAACATCCCTGCCCATCTTCCTCTACTTTATATGGGACGCTGCCACAGCATGGCTTAACAAGCGGTGCGTTGGTCCGCGCCCGGGATCCGAACCTGCGAACCCCAGGCTGCGGCAGCGGAGCATGCACACATAACCGCTTGCGCCACCAGGCTGGACCCATAATAAAAATTTTAATTAAAAAAAATCCTCTTACGTATTGTGCCCTGAAATAAGGACAATTAGAGCTATAGATTATTATGTACTGTAAATACCATTCATCAGGCTTGTTTTTTGTTTTTTCATTTTTTCTTGTAGAGTGGAGGATATGTTCTTGGCTTTAAAATAGATCCTGTGGAAAAACTACAAGAATCAGTTAAGGAAATCAATTCACTTCACAAAGTCTATTCTGCCAATCCTATATTTGGAGTGGATTATGAGATGGAAGAAAAGGTAATTTGTTCAGTATGTGAAAAACAGAGTTTGCTGAATTGCTTTTACACAATCTATAAAATTCAGATAGAAACATATTGTGTACAATTTAATTTTAAACTGTCTTCTCACTGGCTACTTCATCATTCATTCCTGCCTTTCTAGGTGAGCAGCCTATCCAGAGAAGTCTCCATATGTAAGGCTCCTCTGATGTAGACCGACTTTAGTCTCTCACTCTGTCAGCTTTATTTTTATTCTACTTCAGCCTCCCATTAGCATTTGGGAAAACCTTACAGTCCTCACGGAAACCACTCTCTTCCCCACAATATAGCAACTCCAGGAGTCTGCTCCATCGGTATGGCCTGTATCCGTTCCTATTCATCAGTGCCTCTGCCATACCACTTAAGAAATGTTTTGAATATCACACCCACACATCTGCTCTTTGCCTTCCTCTTGACTTCTGGTTTCTGCACCAATCTCTTTGTGCAGGTACATCAGCTCTCTTTTGGCTTTGCTTTTCAGCCTCTCCAGCTGGGACCCTTGTCCTCTGGTCTGTCACGGGTGTGCTTACCAGCCACTCCATTAGAGACATCCTCGCTCTCTGCTCTGTCAGCAGTACCCTTGCCAGAGGCTCCCTCGCGTGCCTTCACTGATCTCTTATCACAGGTTCCCTTGCTGTCTGTTCTTTTGCTGGCGCCCTCTCTGTACACTCTATTGCTGGCGCCCTTGCCATCCACTCTTTATCAGCGTCCTGCTGGTACTCAGCATGTTGAGCCATATCACATCTCACAGATGTTATCTATATCTCTCCTCCTGCTCTTGGACTACAGCATGTGACCAGAGAAGATCAGAAGTAGAGGTGGGCAGCTAAGTACAAATTCACATCCTCTAACTTCAACCAGGTTCTTGTTGCCTGGTAATGCTCCTTGTACTTAATTTTTTTTCTCCTTGTCAAATTCCATATATATACCCTTCCCCTTCCAGCTGAAACTTCTCTCTGGGTTGCTGACACTGTATTATACATATACCTGTGTGTGTCATCTGCTTAACCATCCTTTTCTGTTTCTTTCCCGACCTGTACTTCTTCCAGCATTGCCCTTTTACTTGCCCTTCTCTGTACTCCTCAGCAATATCACCTGCTCCTCCAGTTTCCTCAACTTGTACTTCTCTAGATGACGCCCAGAGTTTTCTTTCTGATCTTAACACACTCTCAGTCTCTCATGGTTCCAAATATTTTTGAATATTTTCACATAGATGAGCCTTCCAAATAACATAAATTGAATTTCTCATTTAAAAAGTTATCTTAGTAATTTAATTAAGTAAATAATTTTCCAAGTCAGTAAGATATACTGGGACTTGTTTGAGTATCTCAAACTTGGCATACCTACAGTGGCCTCATTTTTCTCAAAAGCAGCATCCTACTAATTTATCTATTTATTTATTTACTACTTATTTTTAGCATTGTCAAAGTCAGCTGTGCTCAAGACCTTGGAGCTTTCTTTTTTTATTTTTCCCATTGTCTTATTTTACACATTCAGTCAATTATACCACTCTCCTCCCTGTTCCTGTTCCTTTCTTTCCATTCAAACCACAATTACTGTTATTACTTTTGCTTGTAGAATAATGTAGCGCAAGCATGGTGCTTGGAACCTGACAAAACTGACTTCAATCTGAATTTCACCATTTATTTGTGATCCTAAGCAAATTTGAGTTTCAGTTTTTCCATTATAAAATGAAGATAATCTCCTTCACAAAACTGTTGATCATGTCCATAAAATGCCTGGCACATGGGAGACAGTATGTTGGTTCTCCTACCCATTCTCTCTCTACCTTTCATTTTTCCTCTTTTCCTCTTGTTTGGCCTCCATTACATGATAATATCCAGACACAGTAGCTCACTCTGTCACTTCATGTAAGTGCCTACTCCAAAGCCACCTCTTCAGGGAGGTCTTCCCTGACTATCCATGTAAAACAGCAACTCCCATCATTTTTTTGTCCCTTATTCTGCTTGCTTGCTTGCCTGCTTTATTTTTGGTGACACTAATCAGTCTCCTCCACTATAAATAATCTCCATGAAGTCAGAGATTTTTGTCTGTTTTCTTTACCCACTAATCTCCAGCCATCAAAACTAGTACATACTAGGCTCTTAGTGAACATTCATAGTTGTGGAATGACTGTGTTGAACACCTACTGTTTGCCATTCACTGCTCTAAGAACTTTATATGCATCATCTCATTTAATCCTCCCAACAATACTATGAAGCATATCATTATTATTATTATTATCCTTATCTCACAGTTAGGGAGACTGAGAATTAGATAGGTTAAGCTACTGTACACAGTCACACAGCTCTGAAACACTGAGGCTATCCCCACATTAGGGGATCAGGTCACTCTGTTTTAAGCAATACACTTCTACCCTCAACCCTCCCCACCAGTTACCTATAAATAAAGTCAGAATTCTTTGGGCTGGTATTAAAGAACTTCAGTAGACTCCAGTCTACCTTTCCCACCTTATCTGCACAGCTACAGTGTCTAGCTGTACAGGCTGTGCACTGCCGAACTCTAGAGAACATTGTTCACATAGACTTTAGTGTGAATGATGCTCCCCAGGGTTGTTCAGTACAGTAGCCCTGCTCAGCTCCTTCTGTCTCATGGGACTCTTATATTCTGACCATACTGGATTACTCATCATTCTTCAGCCACATCCTGTGGTTTCTCACCTTTGCTGATCCCCTTTGCCGGGAATACCCTTTCCCCTAATCCTACCTATGAAAATCATCCTCATCCTGAAAGGCCTAGACCACATACCAGCCTTTTCTTCATGAAAGTTTCTGGAATTCACAAGCCAGAAGTTGTGCTGTCTTCATACTCTTCTGTTATAATAGATGTTGCCTTTATTATAGCTACTTTGCATAGGTTGAACCATATCATATTAATATTTGACCATTTTTGGCTAACAAAATTAGCAATTTCATATAGTCAACCTAATATTTAGTTATTGGTAATTGTGTTTTATTCTTCACTCCATTCCTACTAGATTATAAACCTTTTGTGGGTAAGGCAAGGACTTTATACCCTTGGTAGTACTAGCATACTGCCTAATACACCAAAGATACTCAAATATTTAAAAAATCAATTAATAAATATCAGCACTATATTTTATTCTGCTTTACCTTTAGAATATTCTATAGAAATCTTAGGTGTTTTACTTTTCACAAATTGTATTTCATGACTATTTTGAGGAAAATTGAAAATTTGCTGTTATACAAAACTTAGTTTTTTTAACAATGTGAAAGAAAATCAGATAAAATCCAGTAAGAGTTTTTTCTTTAAGGATATCTCTAAGTATCATATTAAGTATGTGTAAATTTGTTATTTCAATTCTTTTCATGATTTTGACTTCAGATTTAAAAGCTTAGGTTTAACTGACTCATTTTATTAGTCAAGTTAGTTTTAATAGAATATAAATTATGCAGTGATTTTTATAAGACTTGAGTAGTTTGTAATTGTGTTCTCCTTTTACCAGTGTTTACAGTTCTCGCAACACATCTTACTAAAATTATTTGTTTAATTAATATTGTCTCTTTGATGCATTTTAACATCTACTGATTTTCAGCCACAGTCCCTTGAAGCTTTGACGGTTGAACAAATTCAAGATGATGTAGAAATAGACTCTGATGATCACTCGGATGCTTTTGTGGTGAGCATCACAAAAGAGAGCAACTAAATTTCTTGTGATTTTTTTTATTTTTATTTTTTTTTATTTTTTCCCCCAAAGCCCCAGTAGATAGTTGTATGTCATAGCTGCACATCCTTCTAGTTGCTGTATGTGGGACGTGGCCTCAGCATGGCCAGAGAAGCCGTGTGTCGGTGCTCGCCCAGGATCTGAACCCGGGCCACCAGCAGCGGAGCACGAGCACTTAACCACTAAGCCACGGGGCCGGCCCTGATTTTTTTATCTGAGTCAAGTTTAATTAAATAATGGTTTAAGCATGTAAAACATCATAGAACTTGAGACTTCTGAGAGTATCTTAAACATGAGCTGGAGAGTAATTTTAAGTTAGGGATTTTTGTGTGTGTGTGAATATACTTTTAAATTACCAAATTGGGAAATAGTTTGAGAAGACAATTATTCAGAGGATTTCAGACACGTGAAAAATTAGAATAATAGAACGTGTTAAATATTATAGTTAAATTAATTTAAAATCTGTACTTTACGTAATTAATATTTATGAGCTGGACCTCCCCTCAATTTATAGGTATTATATTATCTTTAAAAGGATATCTATTTGAACAATAAACCTTCCTGTTTTCAAATTTGTATTATTTAATTAAAAGCCAAAATAATCATAATGCTTTCTATATGCTATGGTCTATGAATCTGACCAGAATACCTCTCGGGGGACAAATATTTTTAAACAAAAGTGTGAAATGAGTATAAAATATTTAATTATAAACCACTACTACCTCAAACTATATTGCTTTGTTTTGTTTTGCTAGCATCTTCTTCTAAACCAGAAGTAGGGATGAAATTTTTTAGCTTCTAAGTCATTCTTTTTATCTCCTTTCAAGTTAACAATGTTAATTATACACTAATTACAAAGCACATTTTTTAGAGCCTAAAGCATAACTCTTGTAGAGATTAATAGTGATTGTCAGAAGAAATGAATTCTACCAAGGTTGTAAAGATAGGTGAGAAAACCGTTAGACACACAGTAACAGAATGTAAAGTACATTTAGTTACAGAATTGTTCTGTATATTAATTACCTGTTTCTTAGCCCACTGACCTATTATAATATTATATGTCAAATATGTGAAATATGATTTTCTTTGTCTTATAGGCTTATTTTGCTGATGGCAATAAGGTAAGAACATTTTACCTATATTATATGAAAAAAACTTTCTATATTCCAACATTTAGTATTCACAAACTTATGTGAAACCTATTTTTTGTTTTTTCCTCTTCTTGCCCACCTTGTCTATTCCCATCTCATCCTCTTATCTCCCAAAAAGCAACAAGATCGTGAACCTGTATTTTCAGAAGAACTGGGGCTTGCAATAGAGAAATTGAAGGATGGATTCACCCTACAGGGACTTTGGGAAGTAATGAGTTGATCTTGAGTTGAGCTGGATTTCTTTTTAAAGATACCTCAGGATTAAAGATACTAGTCGCCTGCTATAAGGCATGGAATAGTTTTTACATTTACAGGAAAAGCTTTTAAGAAAGAGTTTTTTAATGATTAAGGGAAAACGCATTTATCTAAGATTTTACTGCCAGTTTTCTAAAAATTATATTTAAATTGTAATCGAAATGTATCCTGTTTGTAAATATTTTTATTTTGTACCTAATACTTGTAAATTACTAGTCTGCAGATATTAAATGACTGTATCATGTTGGATTTAATAAAGAATTTGTGCAGCACCATTAATGTTTTGAAAGTATTATTTAAAAGAATAAGACCATTCTTATGGAATAATCAAAATACTGCTTTTTTAATTATAAAAATCTGGTTTAAATATATTATCGTATAGCTCCAAATGTAAGCCAACTCTAAAAAAAATTATGACCATTAAATTTGTCATTTTTAGGTGATCTTTTCTGTGAAAACTAAAAATTATTGCTAACTCTGGAGTATAAGAACCCCTATGTGAAGTTTTTGGCACTATTTTGTGAATAATTTCAATATAGTTTTGGCAAGAATACATTATTTTGTAAGGAAATAGTTTTACATAGTTTGTAAATAGATAGTTCACATATTGACTTTCTCCTTGTTTGAATTCATTGAGACTTATCTGAAGTTTTCAAAAGTAAGATATTATTTTCTCATTTCTTGGTTAAATAAGATTTGGTGACCTCTCTGGCATCTGTGATTTTTGCCACTGCTTCAGTATAAAAAAACATTATAAGGAAGTTTTGTCAAATCATTGAAATTAGCCAAAGGAGCCCTCTTTTGTTAGAGGGGAAGGAGTGAGTGTGTAAAAATATTTAAAATAAGATACAACTGTCTGTACAACCATAGACACACAGTACAACCAAGTGCTAACCTGAGTTTTAACAACAATCAAATAACAAAAGCTGTAAATTGGTTTCTTCATTTAAATAGGAAAGGATTTCTATATTTTTAAGGGATGGGGTTATAATAACGTATATTAGGGGAAGAAAAAGTTGTTTGAAAAATTTATACAGGTCACAAAATGCTGCCAAGAATATTGTTTAAATAGATTTCCAAGCAAATGAGACTTTATAAAATTGACTACTAGTAAGGAATAATCTCAAATATCATTTCATGGTGTTTGCATCTGACTCATTAATCTTTTCAAATGTTAGGTGTTACGTGTAGAGAGAAATGAGTCATTTATTGTTTAAACAAAGAAGCAGCTGCTAGTTTTTTCTAGTGTGTTAAACCTTTAGTGGCATCTATAAATGGAAAAAGAGTCAATGAGCTTTTCTTTCAGCTGTTGTTTAGCAGCTGACAGTACCATTGACTTCACCGTGATGTAAAGTAAGAGAAAAAACCTTTACTCATGGATAGAGACCTTGAAGTTTAAAAATGTATAATTCCCTGATCTAGGGGCATTCATTCATTTGACAGATATTTATGGAGCACCCACGAGGTTCTGAGGCTATAACACTGAACAAAACAAACCAAAAAATAATCCCTGTCTTCATGGAGCTTATGTTCTTTTAAGCATGTTTAAGAATACCAACATTTGAAATTACAGTATTTCTACAGCCCCACTGAGTTCAGAAAATGTGACAATATAATTTTGTAATAAAATATTTCATGAAGAGGTATACGATGCCGTCTGTATATAAACAAAGAATCAATTTTCTTTCAAATCATGCTTTCTACATTCCATAATTAATATGGTGTTCTAGTATAATCAACAACTTAAATTATGATTCCAGTTATATATTCTTTTCTTTTTCTTATGTAAGGCCTGTTTTCCAAATTGTACAGGTGATGTAGCATTGTTCTCATGAGGTTACATCTGTTCTATTTTTTAACTTTTTATTTAATGAAAGATCATCTTCAACACTTAAAATCACAGAATATCTTTAGTGATCATATTGTACATGTGTGGGTTTTCTCTTTCCCTAGTGTTGACTTTTAACTATTTCTGTATTTTTTCTGGTCTTGATGATTCCTTTTAACCTTTTGCCTTTATTTTACTTGTTTTATTATTATTGTTTGCCACATCAGATCCTTTATAGAGCAAGGCAGGGTGTGAATAAATTATTTTATAATTTAATACTAATTATAGTTTTTCCACCAAGAATAAAGATAATTTAGAATGCCTTATAAAATTAGCAGTTTCTCTGCATTTATTATTTCAATTATGATGGGGGTATTATTGATTTAAAGGTTTCTTTAAAAAAACTATAATTATAGTCTATAAGTAAAAGTCTTTGTCTTCTACTTCTAAAAGAAAATGATACATCCCACTGTTTTAAGTAGAAAATAAAAATTTGTGTGTAACAGTTATTGGAAAGGAGATCTTGCCTATGAGTATTTAAATGAACTCACCTCATATTCTTGACCTTTGCATCATTAATTCAGACAGCCAAGTAGCTTGCCACTAGACCATTTTTAGCAGACTGACTCATTTTTATGATTCAGTTTTCTGTTAGCTCGATGAACATTTTCTTGTGGTAGCCTTTATTAGCATATCTTCTAATGCTTTGTGTATTTTAAGGCTTTCCACTTCATTTAAATCTCTTGTTTCTTAGCTGTTTCCTTAGTGATTAAAAGTTCCAGTTGTTCCTTTCAATCTATAACAGCTGCAAGAACAACTCTTCTTTCCAAACTAGCTCTCCTAAATTCCCGTTCTTAGAGTTGGTATCTATATATAGCTAGTGGGATTAAATTGCAAAGGCTTCAAGCTGGGCACAGCACACTGATCTGCCTTTTTACAGCTAGACCTGTGTGCTGCGAGGAGCTAAGGCCTTCAGTGTCCCCTTCCTTACCCAGGTTACTCACAAAATGGATTCCCAGCGGGAACTCGCAGAGGAACTGCGGCTTTACCAATCCACCCTTCTTCAGGATGGTCTAAAAGATCTCCTGGATGAGAAAAAATTCATCGACTGCACCCTAAAAGCAGGTGACAAGAGTCTTCCATGCCACAGATTGATTTTGTCAGCTTGTAGTCCTTACTTCCGTGAGTATTTTTTATCTGAAATTGATGAGGCGAAAAAAAAGGAGGTAGTACTAGATAATGTGGATCCTGCTGTGCTGGATTTAATCATCAAGTACCTGTACTCTGCCAGTATCGATCTCAACGATGGAAATGTGCAAGATATTTTTGCATTGGCCAGCCGCTTTCAGATCCCCTCAGTGTTCACTGTCTGCGTTTCTTATCTTCAGAAGAGACTTGCTCCTGGTAACTGTCTAGCCATCCTGAGATTAGGACTTCTTCTTGACTGCCCGAGACTTGCCATCTCTGCCCGTGAATTTGTGTCTGATCGCTTTGTACAGATTTGTAAGGAAGAGGACTTTATGCAACTGTCTCCACAGGAACTGATCTCAGTCATTTCAAATGACAGCCTAAACGTAGAAAAAGAAGAAGCAGTATTTGAGGCAGTGATGAAATGGGTGCGAACAGACAAAGAAAACAGGGTTAAACACCTTAGTGAAGTGTTTGACTGCATCCGTTTTCGCCTTATGACAGAAAAATATTTTAAAGATCATGTTGAGAAAGATGATATAATTAAAAGCAACCCAGAACTCCAGAAGAAAATCAAAGTTCTCAAAGATGCCTTCGCAGGCAAACTCCCAGAACCTAGCAAAAGTACAGAGAAGGCTGGGGCTGGTGAGGTGAATGGTGATGTTGGTGATGAAGATTTACTCCCTGGTTACCTGAATGACATTCCCAGGCATGGAATGTTTGTCAAAGACCTCATTCTCTTGGTTAATGACACAGCTGCCGTGGCTTATGATCCCACAGAAAATGAATGCTACCTTACTGCACTGGCTGAGCAGATTCCCAGAAATCATTCCAGCATCGTTACCCAACAAAATCAGGTATATGTGGTAGGAGGACTATATGTGGATGAAGAAAATAAGGATCAACCTCTACAGTCGTACTTCTTCCAGGTAAGAAAGACTATTTTTATGTAATTGAGGCATAAAGGGAAGGCTGCTACTCACTATCCAGTTGGCTCTTTGTGAATTATTTAGGCCGCTGGCATTTTATCCTAATTAGTGTTCTAGTCCAGTCCCTTGCATTTTTACTACTTAGAGGGCTGACAGAAATACTTAGATCAGTTAATTTAACTGCTTATTAATATTTAATAAAAGATTTGGTGAAGAAGGAGATTCTAATTAATGTTTAAGTGATGACTCGAGATTTTCTTTATATTCTTTTACCCAAAATGTCATGTTTATAGTTGATGGTGACTGTAATCCTTCAAAGCCCAGTATTTTAGTAAAAACTAAATTTAATCTTGTATCCTCTTTCTGGAAAAATAGGTTAATATATCTCCCTAAATCAAAGTACTTTACACCTGACAAAAAGTTATAATTGATCAGATTTTCTACCTTTTTCCAAGTGTCCTTGAAGTGATTTGAAGTTCTTGGAGGTAGTATTTCATCTCTTATTTATGATTACTGCCTAAAATATAATTTTGTTGAAAATGAAAAGAACCTATGTAATTATTTTATACACTTTGGATTACCTTCTAAGAAAAACTATATGTACACAAGTGTCACTAATTTGAATTGATTAATTATATTTAGAAATGTTTATGATAAATTTCTTATTTATGATAAATGATCACATTTATTTGGATCAGATTTGGACTTAGACATTATTACAATTTAATCTGTTTTGTGAAACCACAGAAGTTTCCAAGAAAACAAATCCCTCTAAACTAATAGACTCTTTGTAGTTTGTTTGCAGGGAGTCTGTTTCATATTATCAACACATTATACTTTATCAGTTTATGAAGGAATCAGTGGTTTAACCTTTATCTTTAATAATGCTAATACTAGAACTTGTAGCTTACAGTCGGCTCAAAAGAGTTTGTTTAGGTCAGAGCGACTCATGGCTTGGGGTTTGTGGGCACTTGAGTTGGAAAGGCCAAAGATAAGTAAGTGTAGAATGCCATACCACAGTCACTGTGCGCTCTCAAAGTGTGACATACTGTGCATTCACAACATACTACCTTTAACCAGCTTTTTTCAATCTTGAAAAATGTAATTGTAATAATACATGTTAATCATGTTTCTTAATTTTCAAAGTTCCATTGAAAAATGTAAACTATGAAATATAAAAATAAAATAAAAGCTGTAATCACAAGTATTTGAATACGAGCCAGAAATTTTCCTGAGCCCTAATTTTAAATTCAGATAAATTTCAGAAAGGGTGAATTCAATTAATTATATCTAGGAAGTAAAAATGACATTAAATCACAGATAGATAGATACCCAGAAATCATAAATCCAAGGAATACTTACAGCCTTATCTTTATTCTCTTCCATCCTGTTATAACCCTTACTTTTATTGACATGGCCTCTTATTTCTGGTTCAAGAAACCTGCTTGATGTTCTTTATAGCTACAAAAACAGTTATATAAAGTTAAAAGGGTCAACTCCCTGTGATTGCCCATGCCTTGCTCCTTTTAAAAGGCACAAATAGTGGAACAAGATGCCAGGATAAAAACACCTGCCTGCAAGGTTATGACTCACAAGAAAATAAATCTATGAGAATTTCAGGTTTTGTATTTTTCTGCATAGTCACATCTGTTTAAAATATATTAAGTTAGGAGTAATATAACCTTTGATTGTATACTATAAATAGATTATGAGAATTTTTCACCTAGGTAAGAGAGAGTTTTTTTCAAAGAATTAATAGATTCATCACATCTTTGAACAGCACCGCATCTTAACGTAACCTAAGTCCAAACCCTAATTTTAAGGATGAGGAAACTGGAGCCAGAGAGGTTCAACAACTTGACGGCTCACCTGTAAAAGAGCTAGCAGGCAAGCTCCTGTTTCATCTGCTGTTAGAAGTGCCCTACCGGGGGTAGTATGGGGATGTAGACAGTACCGTACAGTGCGGGCAGTAAACCCTCAGGTTTGGGATTATGATGGCCGCTGTTCCCATTTTAAAAAAGAAACTGTGGATTTATATAGCTTGCATTTGAATATCACTTAAAAGCTCTGTGAGCTTGGGCAAATTACTTAACCTTTCTGTGCCTCAGTTTCCTCATCTGTAAAACGGAGAGGATAATAGTGCCTATCCTGAAAGAGATTACCTGTGTAAAACATTTAGTACGAAGCCTATCACAGAGTCAAAACTCCATAAATGTTCATCACACTACTTTCTTGATCAAAGGATTTTTTTCTTCAAAAATGAAAAACATTAGTGATCACAATCTCGATGTTGAAATCAGTGAATGCAAAGCACATGTGGGGATTAAACCACTCATCTCAGCTAGTCTTAACTGGTGCTTTGCTTTAATCAAGGTTGCTAGACCAGATATAGATAGGCTTCCACAGAGACCCCTCCCCAGACCATAGCCTTTAACATTTGCATCTATTCTTGGTATCCAAATAATCTGAGTTTTAATCCTTTTTTTTGCTACGTAGAAGTAGCACTACAAATCTGTGACAGCACTCCCTCAGAAAGCAGTTTTCCTGTGCCCTGGGGTCCTAAAATGCAAAGTGGAAAAATCTTAAAATTACCAATAGTAAGTGCTGAAACTGATGCCAGCCCTACCAGAATCCCCTACCCCAGAGCACGGGCACTAGGAGGGCTCTCTCAGGCTTGCAGAAGTGGCAGTAGCAAAAACAAGCAAAGTTACTTCATAATATAAATTAAAAAAAAAAAAGAAGAGGAAGAGAGAAGGTATTTCAAATGACTCCCAACAAAAATCTAGGAAATTCACATTAACACCAGCCTATATCAGTTGTAATAAAGTGAAACATAGAGAACCTAAAAATTTTTGAAGGAAAGAAAAAGGATATTGCCTAACCTCGCAGTTGTCTGTGGACTGAGCGACAGGTCCAGCTGTCCCGGGTGCCAGCTTGGGGAGAGTGTTAAATATAGCATTCGGGGGTCACTCACATGCTGTGACCCTCCCTGGTGACAAGCTTGCTTTCCACCGTGTTCTAAAAGTATTATGATTTCTTGTTCAAACCTGAACAAGACAACATGAGAAGAAAATTTGGCAAGAAACCTCACTAACTAACCAAGCTTTGGTGACTCTATTTTATTCTCTTTCCTTTCTTGAAGTCCTGCCAATTTTGGTACTTGAGCTATTTTGGCAAGTAGATTCTCTCATTTTTCTTGGTAATTCACAGGTAAAATATGATATTTTCAGATTGTAGTTGTATTTTACTTGTGAGATCTTTGACTATCTCAATGAATTCTAAACACATAAAGTGTGTATTGTATGTCAACTATACTTCAATAAATAAAAAGTATAGCATATTTTCTGAAACCTGTAACTTTTTTCTGACAACCACAGTTCTTCATGTATTTTTTCTTTCAGCTTGATAATGTAGCATCTGAGTGGGTTGGACTTCCACCTCTGCCTTCAGCCAGGTGTCTGTTTGGTCTGGGAGAGGTAGATGACAAAATCTATGTAGTTGCAGGCAAAGACCTTCAGACAGAGGCTTCGCTGGATTCAGTATTATGCTACGATCCTGTGTAAGTTGCCATGACATTCCCATTTCCTAAGCATTCAGGTTTATGAACACCTATAACATACTCATATTTTTAGAACCTGGAATTTACTGAAAGCATATAAATTCTATCATCTTCTGATTTTAGGGCTGCAAAATGGAATGAAGTTAAAAAACTTCCTATCAAAGTCTATGGCCATAATGTGATTTCACATAAGGGGATGATATATTGTCTAGGAGGAAAGACAGATGACAAGTAAGTACCATGAAATCTCCTTGTGGTTCCTTCCTCTTTCATTTGAATCTACAGACTGAAAGGGGCCTTGGTTCTCACCCATATTTTGGAAGTAAAATTTTAAAAAGTTATTGGAGGAAATGATTTCTGAAGGAAAACTATATACAATTTAACAGTTGCTAAAATAAATTTGTAGATGCCCAGCATACTGCTAGGAATGAACATTAATACCTCCAGCATAAGCATTCTTACAGTGGAAAAGCAGCATTTTGGAGTGTAATCAAGTATTTTATTTAGCTAATTTATAATTATATTTTACTACATTAAAACCAGTGGGCTTTCTTATTCAGTTAGCCATAAGTAGGTACAAATTAAGTACTATATTTAAAGTATAACTACTAACAATGTGCCTAAAAAATAGCATGAATTTGTACCTTTTGTTCACGAGAGAGAATTCAGATAGGTGAGTTTGAAACTGAAAAGCATGGGGACTGAAAATAGGGCAGTTATTTCCTCAGCAATGGTTCACTTATTTACTTCTGGACAGAGGTGTGGTATTCAAAATATTTAACAACTGGTCACAAACAGGCACGGATCAGACAGAACAGATGTACCCTGGTCTACCCACTAGCACCCAGTCTCTTCTGAGAAAAAACAGGATAAACTTTCATATGTAAACCTAGGCACTTCTCAAAGGATAGGTAATTAGGAAAGAGATCTTATAATTCAAAGGGAGAAATGAGTTCAGAGTATTCCAGAAATCAGTCAGTTAAGCCACTAGCCTGTCTGGTAAAATGAAGATTTTCAGTTTAAATAGTGAGAAGTAATTTCTTGCCCATGAAAACTCTGCCTAATTTGGCTTGTCATCATTTGCCCAGGTTGTTTAGTTAATAGTGATGTCCAATCTTGGAAAGGGAGTCAGAATTAAGAGTTTTAAGGGCAAAGCAGTAAAGAACTCTGTATTATGGGGTAATAATTAATGGTTATTATTCAATTAAAATGACAAGTATAGCACAGAAAATGTGATTTTAAAAGCAATGAGTTTTTATGTAATCTTATCTGTATTCAAAGATATATTCTGAAATTTTGATATCCTCCTTGATCCAGCTATTACCATCAAATGAATATTTAAAGGAAAGCCATATTATAAACCCACTCAGTGCAAAATCTTATTTTGAGCATTTTTCCTGGGTAAATGGAATGGAAAATCTATTAAGCAGTTTCTGACTTTGGAAACATAGTGACCCTGCCAAATGATTTAAATTGTTTCCTTCAAGTAGTATTAGTAACTAGGAAATTGATATGTCAGTAAGAAGCATACAGGTCTTGTCAGTAAGAATATATTAATCTTCTGCAAGACAACACTGCTTGACAAATGCCAAAGTCAAGAACTTTGAAATGTCATTATCTATTTTTTCTTTTTTGTTTTCTTTCTTCTTTTTTTAAATTTTTGTGAAATGAGTCATTATCTAAAAGTTAACACTGAATTGCCCTACTTATCACCACTGAATTTGAAGAACATGATTTTGTATCATGCCTTTTTTTTTTTTTTTTTGGTGAGGAAGATTGGCCCTGAGCTAACATCTGTTGCCAATCTTCCTCTATTTTGTGTGTAGGACGCCATCACAGCATGGTTTGATGAGCAGTGTGTAGGTCCACACCCGGGATCCCAACCCACAAACCCTGGGCTGCCGAAGCAGAGAGCGCATACATAACCACTACGCCACCAGACTGGCCCATCATGCTCTTATCAAGAAGTTTTAAAGTAATACTCATAGTCAAATATTAGAGGAAATGCTTCTACTCCAGATATCTGGTCTTTTATAAGATTAAAGAAAATAATTGTCCTACAAAAGATGGATTTTGGTTTGTTTGCTTTTTGGCTTTACCAAATATACCCAATTAATCAATTATTATTTGGAATTCTGAACTCATCAGTAAATTATGGATAACTTTAAGGATCCATAAGGAATATACTAAGAAGAATAATTCAGATGAGTCCAGGTTTTTCTGGTAGCATTTAGCAAATAAAACTGTTTTCATTACTCATTAGCTCAGATGACTAGTTGTCTAATCTGTAGTCCCAGATTTCTTAAAATGCATTAGTATATTAGTGGTAGACTAAAATGAAATGAGCCATCATATTACATAGTTAAATTTAAAATAGGTACAGTCACACCTAATTATTTTTTAAGTTAACTGATTCATTCCTAGGATATTCAGATAATGAAATAAGTGAACTTAACATTGTTGTTACTGAGGCACAATAAAGGGTTTATGATTTTTTTTTTTTTTTACTCTATTCACATCTTCAATTGAATTTAGTTGCAGATAGGATTAAAATCTTCTTTTCCTGGGCTTCTAGGCAATTGGCAAAAGTAAAGGTACCCTACCTTTCAGTAGTATAATTAAGTTATAAAACAGTTTTGGTCCTCACATTTGGAATTGTCCTTTGCTTGGTAGCATATGTTCAGATTAAGAATACTTTGGAGTTTTTCCGATCCTCTGTTATACTATGTATTTCACGTGAGAAAGCAAAGCTAAATGATCAGTGAAGTTGCTTCTTTCAAAAAAGGAAGTTTCTGAAAGGACCATTTTGTTGTCTTCTATGTTTACAGAAAGTGTACAAACAGAGTGTTTGTCTATAATCCCAAAAAAGGAGACTGGAAAGACCTGGCTCCAATGAAAATCCCTCGTTCGATGTTTGGAGTGGCAGTCCATAAAGGCAAAATTGTGATTGCAGGAGGTGTCACTGAAGATGGGCTTTCAGCTTCAGTTGAAGCTTTTGACCTCATAACACATAAGTGAGTTGCTATATCTGACTACAGCATATGAATCACTATACTTTTTAATTTTTAACTTTGGATAAAAATTAAGCTTTCTAATTAGGACATGAGGAAAGGAAGGCAAGGAGGCAAGAATTAAAGTGGAAATATCTTCATCAAGGTTTCTTTTGCTGTTACGGGGTGTGAAATGCCAAATATTTTGATGCATTACATGTGCTAGTAATTTGGAACACATGACCCTCGAGTTAATGTTGGATGCCCAATTTGTCCTTATTTGTTATTAACTTTGTGAATTTAGTCATGCAAAGGTAATAATTATGAATAATTATATACACATAGATGGATATACACGTCTCTGTAATGTTATTTGATTTGAAATAGTCATGTACTGCATAAAGACGTTTCAGTCAAGGATGGACCACATATATGACAGTGGTCCCATACGATTAGTACCATATAGCCTAGGTGTGTAGTAGGCTATACCATTTGGTTTGTGTAAGTACACTCTATGATGTTCACATGACGACATCGCACAACGACATATTTCTCAGAACATATCCCCATCATTAAGGACCCATGACTGTATTAGTTTTTTTAAGGATGAAAAGACCTCCACTTAGCTTATCATATTTGTAAGGCATGAATGCTTTAGAAGTTTAATTCTTCTATGCTCTTTATAATTTTCTTAAAATTTCCACTTTTAAACTTTTCTTGGCTTAAAGTTAATGTGAAAGATATTTGTAGATATTCTTTATATAAAATTAGTCTTTTTAAAATTTTTGAGCTCACACATCGGAATATCATGTTTATACTCCTAGTTTAGCAATGAATAAAAAATTAGAGCACTGTTATTGCTTTTCTTTTTAAGATTGGCCCTGTGCTAACATCTGTTGCCAATCTTCTTTCTTTTTTCTTTTCCGCAAAGCCCCAGTACATAGTTGTGTATCATAGTTGTAGAGTTGTAGCTCTTCTATATGGGACACCGCCTCAGCATAGCTTGATGAGTGGTGAGTGTGTCCACGCCCAGGATCCGAACCTGCAAACCCCAGGCCACTGAAGTGGAACACATGAACTTAACTGCTATGCCACTGGGCCGGCCCTGCTCTTACTTTTTTAAGGAACCATGTATGCCTGATTACAAAATAGACATTAGTATCTGAAAATCACAAGGAACTTTTATGGAATGGGATTTAAATGACCATTAAAATCATGTTTTTGAAGACTATATGATATTGTAAACACTCATGGTGTAAGAAGTTAAAGCAGCAGCATACAAAATTGTAAATACTCTGTTTTTAGGTTTGTTCATATATGTATGTTTGGATTAAATGTTTACATTTAAATTTATATGCTTTTAAAAAAATGACAAAATTACACCAAAATGTTGCTCATGATTATGTCTGGAAGGTATGATCATGGGTGATACATGTTTTCTTCTATACCTTTCTTTATTTTTCAGATTTTCTACAATGTACATGTATTATTTTTATAATTAGAAAAACAGATAATATATTTAGAGAAAAACTATGAGGTCCACTTTTAATGTCAGAGCAATGGAATAGAGTGACCAAAATGACTCATTCTAGACTCCTGATACTTCCAACTAATTTGATTGATTTTATTATTAGTTGTCCTATTTCATATGGCTATTAACATTACAAAGTCCCCTTAAATCCTTTGTTAAAAAAGATGAAGTGTAAATCATTAAAAAGAAAATCTCCAACCCTCGTTTCTAAACTATCCTTATTACATGCCTTCATTGCAGAGGATTTGGAGACTTCTTGAGAAATGATGGAGAACAGAGTTTTTTAAAATTTGTATTAGCATTCAAATGAAATCAACACAGTAGGACCTAGGAGCCGTAGAACTGCAAAAAAAAAAACCACTGTTTATGGGATAATTTGATAACCACTGCTAAAGGTGCTAACTGATGAAGATGAAGTATTCTAGGACTGACATATTGAGGGCTGTATATCAAATCTGGTTACATCTTTCAAATAAAGGAATATTTATATATTTTCCAGAAGCAAACTTAATCTTCTAATTTTGGATGCCTATGCTATTTGAATTTTTAAATTATAATTTCCTATATTGTTCAGTAAATACATTTGGCATTTCTTTAAGTTTTACATTGACTATATTTTCAATAATTCTTAGATGGGAAGTAATGCCCGAGTTTCCCCAAGAAAGAAGTTCCATCAGTTTGGTCAGCCTGGCTGGATCCCTGTATGCCATCGGTGGTTTTGCCATGATTCAACTGGAGTCTAAAGAGTTTGCACCCACTGAAGTCAATGACATATGGAAGTAAGTTTTCTTCACTCCAATTTTCTGAACCCAATATTAAATCAAATAACTGATCACTGATAAACAATTTTGAAGTGACCAGTAAGCCAGACTTTCTGCACATGTATGCTACTTCTTGGTAGTAAACTAAAACACTCTTTGCACCTAACTGAACTTTTGCTCATGCCTCTTACTTGATCAAGTACTGCTTCTGATTAGCTCTGAGCTTGGGAAAGAACTTATCTGGGCCTGTTTCTTAATCAGTAAAATGAGAGTTGGACCGTTGATCCTTTAAGCTCCATTCCAGCTCTAAAAGTGTAATGCTATAGGCATCAAGGAGAGAAAGGCTACTTCCAAACTACTTACCTTTCTACCAAAGAGTACTTTATTTCCTGAGAAAACAGAGTTCTGAAGAAACATTTAACCTCTTGAGTTTTCTATGAGTTCATTAATTCTGTTTTGAATCTAATTTAAATGGTTTTCCAATTTTTTGAGGATTCAGTTACAAAAGCTTTTTAAAAAAGAAAAAAGTGAAAAGTAGCAATTCCTTTTACCTCCCAGATAGGTGCTGAGTAGGTCTCCCAAGTATGACACTTGCAATTATTACTCAGTTGAACTGTTTTACAGTTAGGCTTAAAATGAATGTATTTAAAAAGAAGTCGGGGGCCGGCCCCGTGGCTTAGCGGTTAAGTGCGCGCGCTTCACTGCAGGCGGCCCGGGGTTCGGATCCCGGGCGCGCACCGACGCACTGCTTCTCCGACCATGCTGAGGCAGTGTCCCACATACAGCAACTAGAAGGATACATACAGCAGCTATGACATACAACTATCTACTGGGGCTTTGGGAGGAAAATAAATAAATAAAATCTTTAAAAAAAAAAAAAAGAAGTTGTGGGGCCAGCCCTGTGGCTTAGCGGTTAAGTGCACGCGCTCCACTGCTGGCGGCCCAGGTTCGGATCCTGGGCGCACACCGACTCACCGCTTCTCCGGCCATGCTGAGGCCGCATCCCACATACAGCAACTAGAAGAATGTGCAACTATGACATACAACTATCTACTGGGGCTTTGGGGAAAAAAACAAAAAGGAGGAGGATTGGCAATAGATGTTAGCTCAGAGCCAGTCTTCCTCAGCAAAAAGAGGAGGATTAGCATGGATGTTAGCTCAGGGCTGATCTTCCTCAAAAAAATGAATAAATAAAAATAAAAATAAAAAGAAGTGGGGGTGGATTTTACCATAGTTCCTAAGGCAGTGAATGTCACATGGAGACCAAGGTGTATCCAGGAATTCTGAGAGCAGAAGTGTAAGTTGTGTCATGGAGAGTCATGTGGTCGGGGCAGCCCCTACTCCCAAGGCTGGATGCCCTTACCTGGCCTGTCACCAGATTGTCCAGAAACTTGGTACTCAAAGTATGGTCTGTGGACCAGCAGTGCTGGCATCTCCTAGGAGCTCCTTAGAAATGCAGAATCCTGTGCCCCACCCCAGACCTATTCAATCAGAATCTTCATTTTAACAAGATTCCCAGGGGATTTGCTTGAACATTTAAGTTTATAGGTACAGCTTTGGAAGACTGATCAGTGAAGGCAGACCACTAAGCATAATAGTGAAAAGTGGATGTTATTTGTTCTGTACCTGAACCAGCACATGCCTTATTCCCAGCTGGTGAACTGGAAGGCTGAAGGGCTAGCAGTTTAACCAAACAATTATTTTGTGCATCAGACATCATTTCCTTAGGTTGTTGTAATAGTAACTAGCTGTGTAAAGGGCAAGAAAAAAGTGGCTGTAAAAAGTACTTAATATTACCCCTCTCCCCCACAAAAATAGAGGAAGAGAAAGAAACTGGAGAATTCCAGGGAGGAAAGAGGATAGACTTAGCAAGAGATGGGGAAAGGCTGGAAGCAGTAGGAAAAAAAGATGAAATAATGGAGGGCTGGGAAGGCTACAGTTTTTGGAAAACAGGGATAGGTACCAAGAGTGAAGAGGCAGTGATTCTCAACCCTGGCTGCACATTAAAACTGCCTGGCATGCTTTGAAAATATACCAGTGTCTGGGCCTTAATGCAGACCAATTAAATCAGAATTTCTGGAGGTAGGGCCTGGGCATCACTATTTCCTAAAACCTTCCCAGATGATTCAAGTGTGCAGCCAGGGTTGAGAAACACTGACACTAAGGAATGGTGCTGTCAATCAGCTGAACCCCACACAAGCCACTCTGGTTCCTAATGGTGGTCAAAAGCCAAGTTGCTTCAGCAGGAGGAAGTTGTGGGCAGCAAAGGAAAAGGACAGCATCTCCTGCTAAAAATAGCCCTTATATTGCTGAGGGGAGCCTGAAAGAGGGATGCTCTCTGATTATGGTTTCTTTTGTAATTAGGGCAGTGGCTCCCAAATTTTCTTGCTCATTGCAATCACTAGGGAGCTTCAAAAAGTACTGACGCCTCTATCCCACCTCTATTGATTGTGATTTAATTGGTCTGAGGTATGCTTGGGGCTTTGGAACTTTCAAAAGATTTCCAGATGATTCTAATGTGCAGACAAGTTTGGGAATCACTGGACTGGGGAAAGGCCAGAGGGGGCATTCATCACTATCTGCTTAAAAATTTAAATTTAGGTACTATTTTCCATTTGGTTAATAAAATCTAAAGTAGTAATTCTCAAACCTTGCTGCGTATTAGAATCACTTTGGGAACTTTAAAAAATCCTCATGTTCAGGCCCTACTCCATACCAATTAAGCCAATCTCTGGGGGAGGGACCCAGGCATCAATATTTTTAATGTCTCCAGGCAGTTCCAATGTGCAAGTCAAATTTGAGAACCAATGATCCACAGTGGTTCCCAAAGCAGCATCAGCACCACCTGGGTACTTGTTAGATATGCAAATTCTCAGGCCTCACCTCAGACCTACTGAAACTCTGGGGGTGGGGCCCACCAATCTGTGTTCTGACAAGCCCTCCAGGTAACTCAGATGTGCGATAGAGTTGAAAGCCACTGATCTACAGAAAGGTGGCTGCTCATTTGCCCTCAAGTTCCTAGTGAATCTCTATTTACACATGCAGAGATGAAAATAAGAGATGACAACTATCAGTATACTACATTCTAAACCTAGAGACCCTCTAACTGTGAGGTATTAAAAAAAAATTTCCATTCTTGTATTTTTTCTTGAAATCATTCTATTATTTAGGATTGCCCAAGCTGAAAGAAAAAATACAACTGCCAGGAAGCAAATACTTTTTTTTTTTGTGAGGAAGATCAGCCCTGAGCTAACATCCATGCTAATCCTCCTCTTTTTGCTGAGGAAGACCGGCTCTGAGCTAACATCTATTGCCAATCCTCCTCCTTTCTTCCCCCCAAAGCCCCAGTAGATAGTTTATGACATAGTTGCATATCCTTCTAGTTGCTGTATGTGGGACGCAGCCTCAGCATGGCCGGAGAAGCGGTGCGTCTTTGTGCGCCCGGGATCCGAACCTGGGCCGCCAGTAGCGGAGTGCAAGCACTTAACCACTAAGCCACGGGGCCGGCCCGGAAGCAAATACTTTTAATTTAAGCCTCATCTAACCTCAACCTCCCATTGCTTAAATGTGGTCACTTTTTCATTAGATCATTTAAAACTGTTATCTTTTAATTTGTTGCCCCAAATTTTGTATAGATAATTAAGGTCTTTCCCTTTATTACTGGTAAAATATTTTGTCTGTGCTTTTCTCTACATAAAAATCACTTGGTGCACAGTACGACTCTTAAGGAGAATTAAATTTGGACCATTAATGAAATTAAGTCAGATAACACATATCTTACAGAGGTATCAGCTAATTTTAAAAATTATTATTTTAAATCTCATTCATTCATATAGCATGGTTTGGCATACTTCCTATGTGCCAAGTATCGATAGCGTCTGGAGGAGGGAAGATAACTAAGGTGAATGATATATTATTTGCCCTCAAATACCTTTGAGCTTGTTGAAGACATAAATATAGGGAAAAAATTAAAATAGAATGATAATTGCTACAATAGATACTATATAAAGAACAATGTGGGAAATCAAGAAAAAGCAACAAACTGCGCTTGAGGAAGACAAGAAAGGCTTCAGAGAGAAGGCAGCGTTTCAGAGTTTCTCACGCAGAGAGGGCATTCCAGGCACCAAGCAGAGGAGAGGCACACATGTTTCAAAGGAATTCAGTTTGTCTGTATACCCTGAATATTCAGAGAGGATGACCAGTTCGTACCTAACATCAAGTGCAGAGTCTAAGAGTAGTATTCACACAGCACAATAAAGGGACGGAGAACAGATTCTTATGGAGTGACCACCAGTGTCAGGTGCCATGCTGGGAACAGGTGAAATCATAATTAAGGCAACTAGTCCCTCCTCTTCCCAGTTCTCACTTTTAAGGTAAAGGTCTGCTGACCTTGACTCATAGAAACCAGACATCTTTATCAGTCCAAAGGTGAATGATAAATTGCTTAACTGTCTATTACTCCTCATCTCTGGACAGCCTTTGATTCCTAGAGAAGGCTTAACTGCCTAAGCATCTAGATTAAACACCATGGCAGTAGTTTGGGCATACGCTCATTCAAAGAATGTATATTTTGGGAGGAATTCAAGTGTTATTCTACTAGTCAGGTTCATCCTCCTCCGGGTAAGAACCAGTAGAGTTTTCTCAAAGATCCACATATGTATATTTAACACAGGGAAATCTATTGAAAAACTGCTTATTGATTACTTTTTTTTCTCCATCAGGTATGAAGATGATAAAAAAGAATGGGCTGGGATGTTGAAGGAAATACGTTATGCTTCAGGAGCTAGTTGCCTAGCAACACGTTTAAATCTCTTCAAACTGTCTAAACTATAAACAAGAAGGTGGAAAAATGTAATAGATTAGAAGGCGATTTGTTTGGATAATAGGGCTTTAATTTATCCTGTTTTTTAAAAGTGAATACAGAGATTCATGTAGAAGTTATTCACTAAGTTCTTGTCTGAGAGATTAGCAGTGGGTATCAAAACCTCAAAATCACTGAATCTTCAGTGTAATGATCAGAGCTTAAAACCATTTTCTAATAAGAAATTAAATATTAAGTTGAACAGATTATTTCTTTTGTTACTCTGTCTCAATTGATTGTAAAGGAGGTTCCTAAATTTGAGTTGTTTACTAATCCTTTCATTTGCATTGTTAGGGTACTTTACACTTGTTTTCTATTACAAATGAAATTGGAGAATGAAATATGTAAATCTACATTGTTTTAAATGTTTAAAATATCAAAAACCTTCCTTTGTGCTTCAAGATATAACACGAATCCTGTGCATTATGTTAAAGATTACATGCCATGAGAAAATTTTGGAAATACTATTTGAGAAGTATAATAAATGGGTCTCATTTGAAGGGGAAAAGTCTCTAAGTAGTCAAATTCAAGTGATTTTTCTCCATTCTTTTTGCAACACTGGTATATTGTTTGTGATTTAAATCAAATTAAAAATTTTTTTAATTTAAAACCAGTAAATCACAGTCTTCAAACCATTATCTACAGTATCTGTGGTAGGAGGGTGGGGGAACATCCTTAGGAAATGGATTGATTCTTTAAACTACTGGGGGGGAAGTTGGGGCCAGTAGGTAGCATGGTGAGGGTGTGTATTCATTGTTTTTTTGTTTTTTTTTTGGTGAGGAAGATTAGCCCTGAGCTAACACCTGTTGCCAATCTTCATCTTTTTGCTTGAGGAAGATTAGCCCGGAGCTAACATCTGTGCCTATCTTCCTCTATTTTGTATGTGGGTCACTGCCACAGCATGGCTTGATGAACGGTGTAGGTTGTGCCCAGGATCTGAACCCACAACCCCAGGCCACCAAAGTGGAGCACGCCAAACTTAACCACTGCGCCACCAGGTCAGCCCCTCACTGGTACCTAGGTACAAAGGGGTACCTATTTGCAAATTTCATTTTCTGGGATCTGAAACCCTACATTCAAGCTGTTTGTTCTTAGTGTACACAGTAAGTTGACACCTCAGTCTGTCCATAACCATCACATTCAGCTCTCTGCAAGTCATCAACCCATCATCACTTATGAGTCACACGTGTTTTCACAAACATGTTTATATCACACAGTAGGCCCTTAGTAACTATTTTATTGAATAAATGTGTTGTAAGACAGAGAGAAAATCATCATTCCCTCAGCACGTGTAGGATCAGACCAGGTCAAGATTGGTCCACTTCCCCCTTAGCTACCACGCCATTTCTTCGCTTCCATTTATAAGAAAATTCCTATCTCCTTCCACTTTCTCTTGAACCAGCCAGGTTTTTACACCCACCACGGCACCAAAACTACTCTTTTCAAGGTTACAAATGATTTTCACGTTACTAAATTTAATGGATATTTATTTCCCAGTCCTCATCTTACCTGACCCATCAGCAGTATCTGATATAACTGCTTACCTCCTCCTCCTTGAATGCTTTCTCTACTTGGGTCCTAGGAAGTATTACTACCTATGACTATTCCTCCTACCTCCTTGGCCACCCCTGCCCAGTCTCCTTTTTGGTTCTTTCTCTTCTTGACCTCATGTTGGGGTGCCTGGATCTCAGTCCCCAGACCTCTCTTCCACTCACACTCTCCTCTAATCACATTTTAGTGATTTCATCTACTCTCACCACATTAAATACTGCTGATAACTTCCAAATTTATATCTAAGGCCTGGACCTTTTCCCTGACATCCAAACTCATTTATTGAATTGCCTGTTGGATATCTCCACTTAGAGGTTTAACAGCCATCACAAACTCAACATGTCTAAAACCAAACTTGTGATCCTCTCCCCTGCCCCCACCTTCCTCTTCCCATGGACTTCTCCATCTCAGTCAATGGCAATGATATCCTTTTAATTGCTCAGGACAAAACTTAGAATTATCTTTGACTCCTCTCTTTCTCTCATACTTCATATCTAATCAGTGAGAAAATTCTGTTGCCTGTGTCTTCAAAATACATAAGAAAATTCTGACTGCTTCTCATTACCTCCACTGCCACTACTCTCTCCAAACCACCATCCGCTTCTTGTCTGGATTATTGCAATGACCTTCTAATGGGTTTCCCTGCTTAAGCGCTTGCCTCACTGCAGTCTTTTCTCATCTCAACAGAGCAGCAAAAGTGACCCTGTTAAAATATGAGTTCTTATTCCTTTGCTAGAAACTCTCCAATGGCCTCTCATCTCACTCAGGGTGGCCATGAGGTCATATACATTTGACTCTGTTATCTGTCTTACCTTTTATTATACCTCCACCCCCACCTCCCACTTGTTCTGCTCCTGCCGCACTGGATTCCTAGTTATTTTCAACATGCCAGGACTATTCCCACCTCAGGACCTTTGCACCTACTGGTCCTTCTGCCTGGACTACTCTACCCCCAGATAGCTTCTTAAGTCTTTACTCAAATATCATCTCAGTCAGCCATTCCCAGATCACCCTATGTAAAATTAGACCCATCCACAATATTCCTATTCCACCCCTCCGCAAATTTTTCTCCATAGCCTTAATATCATCTAAGGTATAACACATTTTATTCATTTATTTTGTTTGACTCCACTCATGGAAGATAGGCTATATTCACTTCTCTAGCCCAGCATCTAAAACAGTTTCTGGCACATAATATGCACTCAAAGAACTGTAAGCTATTTAGGTTTCTTAAAAGCTACATGTCTTTTAAGAATTTTAAACAATTTCCCAAGTAGCTAGTAGAGAAAGTATTCAATTGTAAAATGTCTGTTTATTTTAATAGGTATTCAATTGACCTTAAAATCAGTCAATTCTACAATATTATTTTTCAATTGAGGCAGGCCACTTAATTAAAGTAAGTTCAAATATGACACATCATGATAACTAATTTTAAATAAAAACTACAAGCATGATTTGCCTTCTCCAAATATACGTTCTCTCAGGTAGTCCATCCGAGCATCCTTTGTTGACATTGCCATAGAGTTCCATTCAAAATGAGGGATCTGTAAATTAAGTAATGTAGTCTGAATGAAAGTTTTAAAGCAACAACAAAAAGCATCAGGGAAGACTTCTAAGCATACTGAGCAGAGCTGTAAGAACCCTATGAAATTAGTTTACATAAGCATAGCCTTTGAACGCTTTTTGGAAGCCAAGTGGGTCCTTCTTCATGACAAGGCCTAGAAGACCTTTTTTTTTTGCCTCTCAGCTCCTCAGCTTCTTTCATCCTCCTGTTCACAAAGTACCAAGAATGGACATTTTTTCCTTTGTGCCTATCTTACATTCATACACTAGCCTTTTTCTCTTATAACTCTATCCATCTCCATAGTGCCTCTCTCTCATAAGATAAACAGAAAAATCAAATAGATCTTCTAGAGACAATAAAAAAATGATGCTTTTTATTTACCATTCTTCAAAAAAAGGAGGATGTCCTGTTTCAGAGATATTTTAATACAACTTTTTTTGTTTTGTTTTGTTTTGTTTGTGAGGAAGACCAGCCCTGAGCTAACATCCATCGCCAATCCTCCTCTTTTTGCTGAGGAAGACTGGCCCTGGGCTAACATCTGTGCCCATCTTCCCCTACTTTATGTGGGACGCCGCCACAGCATGGCTTGACAAGCGGTGCGTTGGTGCGCACCCGGGATCCGAACCTGTGAACCCCAGGCCGCCAAAGTGGAACGCGCGCACCTAACCACTGCACCACCAGGCCGGCCCCCCCAACTTTTTTTTAATGTTAAAAAAAAAGTAATTCTAGAACTTTCACATTAAAAGGAAACACATGTACAGCCAGTGTCACTTGAGTTTTTTAGAGGCTGAATTACATGAGTATTTCATACCTGAATTACATGATAGCCCAAAATTTCCAAATGTCGTTTTTTCATAGCAGATTTTCCTTTTAAGTGAGGGATGTTTCTACAAAAAGCTCTCGAATCCAAAAATTCCAAAGCAATCCTACATAAGATAAAAATAAATATTTACTTCTGAAATGAAAATGAAAAACTAAATAATTACAAGCCTTTCAGGAACAAAGTTGCATCTTTATAAACTTAAAAAAGCCAAATGAATAAATGAGTATACAAGTCATTTTTCTACTTAAACTAGTAATTGATAACAAATAAGCCTACTCATTAGAATTCACACCAAACTGTAGTAAATATATTCATGCTTTCATCCATTTGTTTCTTTGTTCTATATATATATATTTATTATGCACCTGCCATATGTAAGGCACTGTGAGAGATACAAAGATAAAGTGACATAGCTTATAGTCTAACAGAACATATGACGTACACATAGTAAGTAACTATAATGCAGTGTAGGAAACGGCTAAGTGCTATCAGAAAAGTAGAGAGGGATGGGAGCACCAAAGAAGAAGATACTGTTTACTTCCACTGAGGACAACTCAAAGGTTAGCACTTTAGTTAGAGATTCCTAGGCATTGGACAGTGAAGGACAGACATTAAGGCAGAAAGCACAAGTAAAGCAAAGGTACCTAGACAGAATGCATGAGATACATGAGGAGCAGATTCTACTACAATCAATCCTTGATAACTGTGCATTACATTATGCCAAATTTAACGTTTAGATAACAAAATCTCAAACTAAGAAATAAGTTACCTTTCAGCTCCTGATGGCAGCCTTGATCCAACTATTTGGGTATTTGATCCCCAGTGCATTTCTGGCAGTTTTCCCAAAGTTATATTATGGCTTCCATAAGGAAGAGGTTTTTTTCTTTTATCCAAGATACACTCAAAATCTATAAGGAAGTAAGAATTAGGTAAATTCTTACAGGCAAAAGTTTAACATATATTTTAAATACATATACATATATACATAGACATATACATACACACACATGAAAGAATAATGTACCTCCCTAATTATCCAACTAATTTTATATGATCTGGTCCAATGGCACCACTCTGAAAATCAATCAATAGAAATCAACCAGCAAGTATTACTAAACTATAGTATTTAGCACAGAGCCACATTTAGCACCGGGCTAGGCCAAATCACATTAAAGAGTTTTATTTTAATTTCCTTAAATCTCTTGGTCACATTTGGAGGAACCTAACCCAACTCACTGAAAACGAGTAAAGAAAAAGACTGAAGCATATATTCTGTCTTTCCTGTATGAACTGTACATAAGGGTAACTAAATAGTTGATATGGGAAAGTTCTTTTTAGACAAATTCCAGCTAATAAATGCAGAAGGAATGATAGATATAGAATATCACTACTTTGCCTCTCCTAATGAATGATGGATTTAGGCAATAATTTTAATGGCTGCTAAAATCAGTAGGTGAAAAGCTGATGGGAGAACTCTCTAATGCATGAGCTGACAATATACAAACCCACAGATGAATCTTAATATAATAAAAAGAAGAAAACCAGCATTGTGTGTCTTCTGATATGATGCAATAAGAAGTACCCACCACCTATGAAATAGTCTGGCCCCCAAAAACACTAACCTGAATCTAATCAAGCCTCTAGATCTAACTACTGGTTTACAGAATAAACAAGGGATGCAGGAGCATGTTAAATGACACCACAGGGTTGCAACTGGAAAAGTCCAGAATGTAAAAAAAAATTTTTTTCAATAAATAAATTGTAAGGAGAAAAAAGAGAGAAAGGTAACACAGACAAATCAACCAAATTTAATATTTGGATCCCAATTTTAACAAAGAGTAAAATAAAATATATAAGACAATTGAGACATTTGAACATTGACAAGCTATATGATGTTAAGAAATTATTACGAATGGTGGTGGGGTGATAATGATGGTAATGTGGTTATGTATCCTTTTAGATGTACATTCTGATATATTATCTGTGATTTGCTTGAAAAGGATCAGGTGGGACTCTGGTGAGTGAGTGTTGATAATTATTGATACTGGAGAGGGTTCATTATACTATTCTATTTTTATATATGTTTGAAATGTTTCCATAATAAAACAGTCATAAGGGGCCAGCCCGGTGGCGTAGTGGTTAGGTTCGCGTGCTTTGCTTTGGCGGCCCAGGGTTCACAGGTTTGGATCCCGCGCAGGGACCTATGCACTGCTCACCAAGCCATGCTGTGGCAGTGTCCCACATACACAAAATAGAGGAGTATGGGCATGGATGTTAGCTCAGGGCCAATCTTCCTCAGCACAAAGAGGAAGAATGGCCACAGATGTTAGCTCAGGGCCAATCTTCCTCACACACACATACAAAAATCATAAAAGTATTTAAACCAAGAAAAAAAGAGAGAAGAAATGAAAAGAGAAACAATGAAAAAGAAGAAAGAGTAGGTCTAATTATCTCCTTTTTACATATAAGGGAAACTGGGGCACTGAAGCATCTTCAAGTTAATTATCAAACATGAAATATAGTTCTCTCATTAAGAGAATAAATTCTGGAGCTAGAATGCCTAGGTCAAATCCTGGCTCTACCATTTGCCAGCTACATAACCTGGGGCAAACAATAATGTCTCTGGGCCTCAGTTTCCTTATCTGTAAAACAAAATAATTTACATACCCTATAGGTGCAAAATAAATAAATATATTATATATAAAACACGTAAAACAGTGTCTAATACATAATAGCAATATGTAAGTGTATCAATTATTATTGTTGTTACATGAAACTGCAGCATTGTTTGACAGAAGCACATATCAGCAAAAACCCTTAAGGACTGATTAAATATAAACCATAGCATACTCATTCAATGAAATATTATGCAGTCACTAAAAATAATGTATAATTGTATTTGTTGGCATAGAAAAATATTCACAATATATAAACAAAGTTACAAACACTGTAAGATAAACCTTTTTTGGTTTTAAAAATGTCAGAATAGAAAAATAGACTCCAAAAGTAACCAGCATTGTATCATGGGTGATTCTTCTTTTTTATTATCTGTCATTTCTGAGTCTTCTATAGGCATCTATCATGTGATTTTTTTTTCAGTGAGTATATGTTTAATACCTTAAGCAATGCTTCTAATCCATAGTTCTTAATTGTACTATTGTCTTAATTATTGCATATCCTTATATACAAATATTACCAACTAAATCTTATTTTTAATGATTTATATACATTTTCACATAAAAATAAGCCTTTTGACAATGGGAGGTACAAACATGAATTGGAAATACAATGGGCTTGGGATATAAAAATCCTAGATTCAATACTAATTACATGTGTTACACATAACTTTTTCTTCTTTTTACTTTTTTGTATTTTCCAACTGTTTTACAATGGATATATACTATTTCTAGTTTGAAAGAAACTAGACTAGTTAATAAGACAAACAAACAAAAAGAATAAAATTCAATAACAGGAATAAACCGGCCATAGTGCCCGTCACAAAGTTGGTGCTCAGTAATTTTAAATTATATGAGATGGGATTCTAGATCATTTTCATATTCATATTTTAGTGCATTTCCTTCTGTGAGCATTACTTTTACAGGATTATATCTATCTTTTAAACAGTACAGAGAGATAAACAGGAGTGTATCTACCTTTTAAAACAACCCTCTGAGAGACTGCAAGTTGTCCCCCAATACCTAATACTTCCCTTCATTTTTAACAATAGAGTCCCTAAATCTTAGTTGGGTACATGGCCACCCAGAATGAAAACCACATTTTCTAAACTCACTTGCAGCCAAGTGTGGCCATGAGGTATAATTAAAAATGGTATGTGCAACTTTAGGGAACTGTGCTTAAAGGGACACCCTTCCTTTTCCTCCCCTCCTCCTTCTGCTTGGATTGTGGATGTGCTGGCGAAAGCAGGAGCAGCCATCTTGGACCATGAAGTGGAAGCTACATGCTCAGGATGGTAAGATTATAATAAAATAGAAAGATCCTGTATCTTTAATGTTTGTGGAGCTGGCATCCCTGCCCCGGACACCTTCTGTGTACAGAAGAAGGAAATAAACTTTAAGTTCCCGTTATTTGTGTATTTTTGTCACTGAAAACCAAACCTAATCCTGACTAATATAAAACCAAACCACTGACAGTATGTGTGTGTAGTGCGAGAGGAGGGTATTAATGATTATCTCGTTCAGCCTCCTGCCGAGTGCAGAAATCACACATCCACACCATCATCTGATCATCCAGCCTCTGCCTGAACATTTCTTCTTCACAAGGCAGCCCATTATATCATTTTTCAATAAGTCTTTCATAAAATTCTCCTTATACTGAGTTAAAAATCTGCTTACTTTAATTTTTACCATTTTTTCTACTTGAGATAGAGATATCCAAGTCTTCTTTCAAATAATAATCCTTCAGACATTTTTAAACAGTTACGCTCCCCATAAGACTTCTAGTTTTCAGACTTAACATTCCTTTTTTTTAATAAAATTTATCGAGCACTCACTATGTTCCAACAGCGGTGCTAAATGCTTTTCAGGCAATATGTCGTTAATCGTATTAAGCAGACATTATTATCCTCATTTTACAGATAAAGAAACTAATAAGGTTCAGAGGTTTAGGAATTTGTTTAAGGATTGAAATCTATGCAGTCCCAGTCCTCTCTAGTTCTAAGACATGATTTCTAGATCCTTTGTTTCTAGGCTCTATTTGTCTCTCATAAAATGCAACACTCACAAAAGAACTAAGATGTGTCTGAAGGACAGAATACAGTGGGACTACCAACTGTCTTGTTATTAATAATATAGTCTTTAACAGTACTTGATTTTTGGCAACCACTTACATTATTCATTTATATCAAGCTTATAATCCTTTAAAACATCCTGTATGTATGCAGAGGTTTTCTAAATCTAAATTTAGGAAGTTTATGTTAATCCTCTTAAAATTTCATCTTTTCATTTAAACCCACCACTTGACATGTGCAAGTTTTTTTAATCTTATATGGCCATCCAACATATCAGCTAGCTTTATATATCGACAACTAAATCTGAATGACTTCTACAACCAGACCACTGAGAAACAAGCTTAACCAGATTTGGTTGAGCACATACCTATGGACATCTTCATCCAGGTTGATAATCCAACTCCGTTTTTGAGATGAACTTAAAACAAATGTAATTGAGATAAGAAGTCATTTCCCTGACTTTAGTGCACCGAGTGGAGAGGACAGAATCTTCTGAAGACCCAGAAATGTTCAGTGAATACGAATCTGGGTTTTACTTAGAATTGGTGAAAGACTGAACTTAAAAAAAATTTTTTTGAAGAACAGCAAAATGCCAATGGTTATCAAAGCTGGCCATGGGAACTTGAGGATTCACTGTACTGTTCTTTCTACTTTTGTCTGTTTGAAAATTTTCAAGATAACTTGAAAAAATTCAAAAAAACTTTTTAAAATTCCAATTGATGAGATGATTCTATTTAAATTAGTTTGGTCTTCTGAAAGTAGCTAAGAACCTACCAAAGACTTACCTATTGTGTGGTAATAAGGTGTAAGAACCGAGGCTTTTACAAAATTCATTCCTCCTAGGACCTCTCCTAACATTTTATAAATCTGCTGTTGTGCTCCATTCATGCTGCCAATATCTTTATGAAAATAAAAATAATTAGTTCACTTAAAATAAGTTAATCAGTTTTTGAGTGAAAATCATCCCAAGTCTACAAACTGAAAAATAAAGATTAATATTTCCAACAAGAGCTTCGACGTAATACCATACGCAATGTCATTAAATTCAGTACAAGTTCTTTGCTCTCTACCAAAAGAGGTTTAGTGTCCTAAATATTAAGAAATTCTTATAACACAAATGTCACCTAAAAAATAGTTCCATTAAACAGGTCATGGCACTCTTGGGAACTCTGGCATCATGGTTAGGTTTAACAATAATAACAATGTACTACCTAATAATTTACTTTAGAATTAAACTTCACTATCTGACCCAAAGAAAACTCAAACCTTTATTATACTGTTGTTGACAGAAGCGGTCATGAAACCATGGAATCTGATACTCAGGGCATTCCAAGAAGACTGCTCTATTTAATTCCATAAGACGAAACTGGACCCTCATGTTTAGAGATGAACATAAAACTGAAATTAAAAAAAAAAAAATGATGGATTTTGATAGCTTGAACCTAGCAAAGATGACCCATTTTTTCACATTCATTTATCCCCCCTACTGGTTGATACTTTTATTCTCATATTATAAAATCATTGTATTTCCAAATGCATGCTTTATATTTTAAATTATTACATTCAGTGGCATGATTAGGACCAATGCCTATGTTAATTATGAATGAATGTTATGATTATTAACGTTAAAACTACATTTTTAAAAATACTACCACAGAATTTTCATTGACTTAATATTCTACATTTAGGAACCTATCCTAAGGAAACAAAGATGAGGTCAATGAGTCATGTGTAACAATCATTATTTATAATAATGAAGAATTGGAAATGACCTAAGAGATAAATTTTATTACATCCATATAATGGCAGATTATGCAGACACTAAAAAAATCACATCAAAAAACATTTAACGGCATGGAAAATTGTTCAAAATATAGTTCAATGACAAAAGGCAACACATAAAAGCAAATATATAAATAATCCAAATTTTGTTTTAAAATATATCTAGTAATATAAACATATACATAAGAGCAGGAGAGAGACAGAGAAGAAAGAAATACTCCAAAACATTAAAAGTGGTAGTTTCACTTGGTGGTAAGATTATGACTAATCTTTTATTTCTTATTTTATAATGTTCTGTTTTCCAAATTTTCTACAATAAGCAGGAAATATTTTTATAAACAGAAAAAAAAATTACTTCATTTAAATGCTTCAGTATAGATAGAGCTAAAACTTGTATATAAAGTACAAGTGATAATTAAATTAAAATGTAGATACATACGTTCAAGTTGAGAATCTAATTTGGCTAAGAATTTGATGTTGAAAATTGCCTTTAGCAGATCTTCCGGAAAATATTCAAGGGTAGCCAAAGAGAAACCGAGAAACACTAATATGAGAGGATCCAATGAATCTAAAACAAAATTAAGATTTAAAAAAAAAAAATTTGTAATGTACAGCCGCCTCACATATACATAAGCACACACAGTCACAGTTCAGGTAAACCTAAGTTTTTTAAAAATGATACAAACACAGCCTTGACAAAACTAATCTACACTGTTACAAATCAGGATAGTGGTGAAGTGTTACCTTTAGGTGGGGGTGAAGAGGAAGAGGGACAGGGGAGAAGAAAAGTTAGTAACATTCTGTTTCTTGATCTGGGTACTGATTCTTTGGGTGATTAAATTTGTATAAATTCATACTATATGAATGAATATAGTATGACTATATCCTTAGTATATTCTATATAGTATATAGTATATATATAATATATATTATAGTATGAATATATCCTTGGAATATATCCTTAGTAAGGATATGCGAACATTCCTGTATTATTATTATACTTCCATTAAAAGTTTTTTAACTTGCCTTCAAAAGAGAAAAGAATTCAAAACAAAAGGTCAGTTGTGTATGTAAAAAGGAGAAGTGATCCTAGTCTCTATATACTGATGATAATAACATAAGAGTTCTCAAAAATTTGTTAGGTATCATTCTAAGCACTTTACAAATATTAACTCATTTAAACCTCATTTCAATATACAGTAGGAACAATTATTATCTCTGCTTTACAAATGAGTGTACGAAGGCACAGAGAAGTTAAATAACTTGTCCAAACTCACATGGTTAGCAAGTGGAGGGTGAGATTTAAGCTGCAGAATCCAACTGCAGAGCCTGGACCACTATACTGTGCTGCTCTCTAGGGATCTCCAGGCTGAGTGTAGACATGGATGAAACTCAGGTCTCACCTGGCACCTCCTCCCTTACCCGTCATTCAGCAGCATGGCACATGTCACAGAGTATAAGGCTTAAGGTTATTTACCTGATTTGCCTCATCCAAGAGACATTTCTGTGAAAGGGAAGGGGTCATCTAAAACACACTATTGGCAGCAATATTCTTATAGAGGACAAAAAAGACGTTAAATCTTTTCTTTTGGATTTTTTGCTACGTTTATTTAATAAAGCAAGATCAAATCATAAACAAGGTTAATAGTGACAATCTCTACCAGCAAAACTGATCTGTCAAAACTAATATTTATTCAAAATAAAGAGAATTATTACTCCATTAGTTATTTAAAATTTTATTTATAAAGGTCTCCAAGAATTTTCCAAACATTCTCTCATTAAGTCTTAAAAAATCAAAGCTGTGGGGCCGGCCCGGTGGCGCAAGCGGTTCAGTGCGCGTGCTCCGCTGCGGCGGCCCGGGGTTCGCTGGTTCGGATCCTGGGCTCACACCAACTCATTGCTTGGCAGGCCATGCTGTGGCGGCGTCCCATACAAAGTGGAGGAAGATGGGCACGGATGTTAGCCCAGGGCCAGTCTTCCTCAGCAAAAAAAAGAGGAGGATTGGCAGATGTTAGCACAGGGCTGATCTCCTCACACACACACAAAAAAAAATCAAAGCTGTACTTCTTAACCTTTCTTCTCTTATACTCTTTATTAAAAAAAAAAAAAGGATGTACTTTCATTTCCTTCTGGTTGTGATACATGACTGAACAACCAGGAGAGCATACTCTAAGTCTTATCTTTCTACATATAGTTTTGTTACAAAAAAGGGGTATAGGGCCAGCCCTGTGGCTTAGCGGTTAAGTGCGCGCACTCCGCTGCTAGCAGCCTGGGTTCGGATCCTGGGCGCGCACCAATGCACCGCTTGTCTGGCCATGCTGAGGCGGCGTCCCACATACAGCAACTAGAAGGATGTGCAGCTATGACATACAACTATCTACTGGGGCTTTGGGGGGAAAATAAATAAATAAATAAAAAGGGGCATATAGGAATGCCACACATGCATACACCCACACATAAACAAACATAGACACATCACAGTCCCATTTTACTTGTCTATTAGAGACACAGTAATAGACATGCTTAGACACTATCTGGCCCATGGATCCCACAAAAATGTAGCAAAGTCCACGAGCATGACAGTGCCATAATTAACGTATTTATACTGGTCTCTCACCAGCCTAATTAGAGGTCTATAGGTCTAGAGAAACATACCCTAATGTATAGCCTAACGCCTTCTGCTGGACATGGAAGCTCTCAGTTAAGTATTCTGGTGGATGGCAGACTGGGTATTTCTTACTCTCTAGGCACAGCAAAAAGCTCCGAGGAAACTAGTCTCTGGCTGTCTTTCCAACCTCTTCTCCTACCTACTCAGTCTCCCTCACTCCACTCCTGCCACAATAAATCTGCTGTTCCTGGAAGAAATCAAGGATGTTCTCACCTCAGGGCCTTTGCACTTGCTTTCTTAGTCCTGAGATTCTCTTCCTCACCTATTGCCATGGATCACTCTCAATTCATTCAATCCATGGTCAAATGACATCTCCTCAGAGGTGGTCCCTGATACCCTTATCTAAAGGGCACTCCATCTCACCCACCCCACTATGTTCCATCCTACACACTTACCCTGCTCTAATGTTCTTGAATACTTATCACCACCTGACCGTATATATTTATTTATTGTTTATGCCTGTCTCCTCCCACCAGAAAGTAAATTCAATGATGGTGGAGTCTGTTTTTATTCTCTCTGCATCTCCAGTGACTAGAAGATTGCCTGACAAGAAGTACTTGGTGAATGTTGACTGAAAAGCAGTAACTACTGAGCCAGATATTTCACTTCTACAACTTCCACATCAAACTGACAAGTAAGAGGTGTGAGTCTGAGAAGAGAAGCCCCATAAAGCCCTATTCCTTGAAGGTCAAACAGTCCCAAACACAGTTCAGGACTCAAAATAAAGAATGAAAAGGAAAAACAGTCACTTCCTACCTCTGCTGTCCTCACATACTGCTTCTGCTAAGGCCAACAGTAGGAAGGACTATTTCTATTCTACTTTTTTCCAGTACTGAAACACTATTTAAAGACTTTTTTAACAGACACATAATAATTAGCACCAGAGTAGCAACCTTTCTAACAACTAAGGCTCTTAAGAAATATTTGTTTTCTATTAAAAAAAACTCAAACTATTAAAATTGACAGAAACAATCAGATGTTATATGTCTCCAGATGTGATACAAACTTCAAGTACATAGCACCACATACAAGGCATTTTTGCTGAAAATGTTTTATCTGAATCTAATCAATCATCTATACCTAACTTCTAATACACTAGAAATATAGGAGATGGAGAAGCAAGTTCAAAGAAAGCACTCAGACAAATCTAGAATGTGGCATAATTCACAATAAATGGCCAATCTCTTTTACAAAAGATAAATATCGAGAAAAAAAGATAGGGAGAAAGTGACATAACAACTCAACATTGGTTGCTTAAAAAAATTTATAAAAGACAAGTTGGGGGCCGGCCCCGTGTCTTAGCGGTTGGGTGCGCGCGCTCCGCTGCTGGCAGACCGGGTTCGGATCCCGGGCGCGCACAGACGCACCGCTTCTCCGGCCATGCTGAGGCCGCGTCCCACATACAGCAGCTAGAAGGATGTGCAACTGTGACATAAAACTATCTACTGGGGCTTTGGGGGAAAAGATAAATAAATAAAATTATAAAAAAAAAAAAGAGACAAGTTGGTAACAATTGGAAAATCTGACTATGGTCTGAATAGGTAGTAGATGGTACTTATTCATTTTCTTAAGTGTAATACTGGTATTGTGCTTATATAGGAGAATGTCCTTATAACCTGAAATATTTAGGGCTGGCACTTCAAATGGTTCATCACACACACACACACACAGAGCATGTGTGGCAAATTGTTAATCATTATTCAAATAATTCTGAGTGTACAGATTTTGAGTATACAGTACACAGATGTTAGTTATATTGTTCTTTTAATTTTTCTGCGTCTTTGATAACTTAGATAACAAAAAGTTAGAAAAAAAAAATGTTTCCCCTAAGTCAATCCCGAGCAAAGAAAAAAAGAACAGAGAACATTCTAGACTATAAGAGTCTAAAGAAATAACAACCTAACGCAGTAAGTGAACCTTGATTGGATGTTGGGTCCAAAATAACCACTCTGAAAGGTATTTTGGGAATAATGAGGGAGATTTAAATGTGGATTGTGTATTAAATATTAGGGGACTGTTAATTTTCTTAGGTCTATTAACATTATGGTGGTGATACAGGAAGGTCGTTATTCTTAGGAGGTGTTTGCCTAAGCAATTAGGGGTGAAAGAGCACAACGCCTACAACTTACTGTGAAATGGCTTACAAAAAATAAGAGAGCTAAAGAGACAAAGAGTAAAGCAAATATGATAAAATGTTAACAATTACTGAATCTATCCAGTGAGTATATAGGCGCTACTTGTCTGATTCTTTCAATTTTTTCTGCAAGTTTGACATTTTTCGTAATAATTAAAGTTTCAAAAATAAATCCAAAACATTTTTTTAAGGTATAGAACTCACGGCTATCATGGTTACCCTTTAAATGACAGATATCTTTTAGAGTAGCAGCAACAGTATCCTCCGAACTACTCATTCAATGTATTACCAAACAATATACCTACCTAGGTAAGAATTAAGGTGTTGAATGCAAGTTCTGAAAAATTCATCCCTTTGAGGTGGATCATAGTTCAAGATGCTGAATGGAAGAATAATAGCAAGGATCGCAAAAGGATGGATCTATATAAACAGAACAAAAATGTTATTATTTAAACTTTAGTAAAACAAAACAAAACTCAACCTAATTATCATTTTAGGTAGAAGTCTTTATCTACTATGCTTATAGTTAAATGAACATGCTCATAGTTAAATGATAAACGTATCCCCCCTGTTTATTAAGTTTTCTACCCTGCTATAATCTATTTAATTCCACCGCTAATTTTTAGTAACTCTAAGTGTTAATGCAGAAAAAACAAATCAGATAATCTACAAATTAATTTTGTTAGGTGTAAAATCCTGTTCCAGAATTCATTAGTCATTCAAATGACTAGGAAATAGTATCACTGATTTCCACGATATCAGTGCATTTACAGATTCATCAAATAATATAGTTAAGCAAGTCTCTTATAAACATCAGAATTCATTTTCCTTTCATTCATTCACTTTTTATTTTATTATTCACTCATTCATCTAACACTTAATAACTGTCAGGCACTATGCTAAGCAAATAAAGACAGACTTTTATTTTCATCTGTGAGAAATATTGTCTTCTAACTAAAAGCCTTATCCTGACACATATAATAGATTTTGTAAGTGAGCATCTTCTCACATAATCCAAAAAGCAGCATTTTACAAGTTCCAGAAATAAATCCGTAATAAGATGCACTGACAATTTAAGAATCCTAAAATACTCATAATTTTCTCAGTTTGCACGCTTTTGAATATAGTTGTTTTTAAATAGCAAAAAGTGTATTCAAACTTTTGAATATAGTCGTTTTTAAATAGTAAAAGTAATATCGCAGGATTACAGAAAATAAGAAAAACAAAAATCATTCATACTCCACTATCCTAATACAACTAGTATTGTTTCAAGTATTTTCTTCTAGTCAATGAATTTTGACTACTGATCTTAACAACATTGCAATGAACCAAAGGATGACTGCTTATCTGCCCAAATCTGCACTACTGGAGGAAGAGGCTTTAAGGGAGGAGAACAAACTGCTGAACCAGAAACTAGACTTTAATTTTTAAACTTCAAATTCCAATCAAGTTCTCAAAGTACCTATGATAAACATTTATGCTTCTAGAGGTTGACAACTATATAAAACTAATGTGTGACATTTCAATTTCACCTTTTCAATCTGCTGAATGACCACTGAGGCTATCCTATCAAGTAGCAAAGTATTGAGGTAGTTAGTTCTAGAAATAAAAGATGCAACTCTTGCAACATTTCTGTGATTAATTTCATCCATCAAATGCTGTAAAGTAGCAACTGTTTCTTCAAGGACTGAATCAGCAAACCAGTCTCCTTTTAAAGATTTAATTTCTTCCCATAACAGATTCAAATTGTTGCATTTTTGTAGTCTCTGATGAGCATAGTGATCTAATTTTTGAAGTAGTTTCAGCTGTTTCCCAGTATTACTATCCAGATACATGTGATCATACTGAATCCATCTTAAAACAGATGTGGCAAAACCATTCAGGTCACCTAGGTCACACTGTGGCAAAACTGCTTCAATTCGAGATATTCCCGCTTCATCTAGGTGAGGAGAAGGAAGCATCGAAATAGCACAGACCAAGATGCAAATCTCACTAGGTACAACACTAATTTTCAAATAACTATCAAGAAAGAGGGGAAAAAAGAAGAACAAAATTAATAAATCAGCAACAAAACCCAAAATATATGTATTAAAATATGAATATATAATTATTACAATTAACAGGTGTGATACGCTTAATATGTAATATTCAAGAAGCATTAGATAAATTCTAAGATGACAGGTCCATAAAGAGTTACTAAGGGAAGCCTTAAGCACATCCCAAATTTTTTTATGCAAAAATAAAAGTATAGGCCCTGACAAACAAAAGGGCAGTGTCAGGAAAATGTTTCCAGGACTGTTGCTGGAGACAGAATTTGGACTAAATTTCTGATATGACCTGTCCGGAGCTGGTATGACCTAGTACAGGCCCTAGCATATAGTGATCACTCAATAATATTGGTTCCCTTCTTCTGCTATATAAGAAGTCTAACCTTAAAAAACACCCAGAAAACACAGGACATACAATTGACTCCCTTCTCTATTCCTCCTTTCCCAAAGCCCCCATGGTAAGAGTGCCACCACCAGGACAGCGGTTATTAAAATACAAATAAAAAACTGGGAGCTTTTAAAGAACCTTTAGGTTTAGAAGTACTGGAAGAGATAATCAAATCTAAATTAAAACAAAATTGAGTTACTTTTTAAAATATTAAATTAGCATATTAAAATAATCATAATATTCAACACTAGCAAGGGTGCATTGATATAGGCATTCTCATTCATTAATAGTAAACCTAAAAAGTTGGGTGTCACCTTTCTGGAAAGTAATTTAGCAGTATGGCTCAAGAACTTCAAAAGTAATTATATCATTTGACATGATCAATCCCTGTGTAAAAAACTAGCCCAAGAAAATATTCTAAAATGCAGGCAAAGATTTGTGTTATGTTATTCATCATATTTTTAATGTGGCTAAAATCTGAAAACAATGTAATACCCAATGATGGGGAATAGTTAAGTGAATTAAGGTAGTCATATGATGGGTATCCAGTCAAAAACATTTACAAATAGTTTTAAATGATGTGGGAAAATGCTGATAAAGTTAAGTGGTGGTGGTGGGGAAATACAGAACTGCATGTTCATGATTCTCAACTATGAAAGAAAAAAAAAAATATATATATATATATATATACATACACACACAAATATGTATGTAAGTACACACCACAAGGAAATAAACCAAATTGTTGACAGTAGATGAATGGGTTTATAAATGATTTTTATTTTTTTCTTTATATTTTTTTCTATTTTCCAAATGATTTTTGTCTCATGTCAGATGAGTAACGTGCCAATGTCATAACAGGTTTGAAGAAGGCACACCTCACACAATAGTGTGAACACCCGATCCTCATGCTCATGCACCACAAAAGGATCTCAAAATTATTTTTATATCATATTGGGCCCATTGCCTGACACAAAGTAGGTACTCAGTAAATACTAAATGAATATATTATTCTTATAACCACAAAAATTTAATACATTGTTTTATATAAATAAAAGAAAGACCCCAAAAGCTGTATCTGTTTGCAGAACTGACCCGAGGGAGAGAACTCTCAGTATTTGCCAATCTTGTGATACTTGTCTAAAAATAAACCCCCAACCACACAATCTCTCCAACCTCCACTTGATGTTTTTCCTTATGACACTTCCTCAGATTCCAAAACTTACATATGCATGTGTGTTTATTTATAATACCACCATCACAGACAAAATTAGAAAATAAAACAATACCAAGTGTTGGCGAGGATGTGCAGCATCAGGAATGCTCACATTCTGCTAGTGGGAATACAAACTGCTACAGCCACTTTAGAAAACTGTTTTGCAGATCTACTGAAGATGAACATATGTATAACCTATGAACCAACAATCATACTCCTTGGTAAATAGCCACAGAAATGCATACATATTTTCACTAAAAGATATGTATGAGGATATTCATAACAGCACTATTTATAATAGCCAAAAATTGGAAATAAATCAAATATCCATCAACAGTAGAATGGATAAAAAAATTCTGCTATATTCTTACAAGAGAATACTAGACAGCAAAAACATGGGTAAATCTCATAAACATAATATTGAACAAAAGAAGCCAGACACAAAACTGGCAAAACTAATCCATGTACTTAGAAACAGGAATAGTAGTTAACCTGGGCAGGGGAAGGAGGAGGGAGAAGGGTAATGAGGAGGGGATGTATATATTTTACGCAGATTCTATTTCAATACATTAAAAAAAAAAACATATTATTCCAGTACATGAACTCCCTGGGTTTCCCAAATGGTTTCAGGAACTATTTATATAAACACTTATGTGAACTAGTTTAATTAGATTGTGTTCCTTCACAGAATCTGCACTAAAGCAGGGGAAGGTGAGTATTCTGAAGCATAAGCACCTACAATTTTATATAAAAATATCTCAACTAATTTTTTTGATAAAATTTTAAACTACAGAGATATATAAGGGCTCTCACTACTCAGAATTACTAAGCTTCAACATTGTCATATTTGCTTCTAGTCTTTTTACAAAGGAAATAAAATATTACGGATAAAATGAAATCCCCTTTGACACTCCCACTCCTGTCTTATTTTTCTGTTAGCATACCCACAGGCAAACAGTATTGTATAATTTAATTTTTTTAAAAACACTGTGCAAGGGCCAGCCCCGTGGCCTGGTGGTTAAGTTTGGCACGCTCCACTTCAGCAGCCCAGGTTCGCAGGTCCGGATCCTGGGCAGGGACCTACACCACTCGTCAGCCATGCTGTGGCAGCAACCCACATATAAAGTGGAGGAAGATTGGCACAGATATTAGCTCAGGGCTAATCTTCCTCAAGCAAAAAAAGAGGAAGATCGGCAACAGACATTAGCTCAGGGCAAATCTTCCTCAGCAGAAAAAAAACAAACTGTGCAGACCAGACAAATCATTACCTGGGCCGGTTTATGATATCTAATTTAGAACATAAAATTCTTAATTTAGGGGTTATGTGAAAGTCTATGCTAAATATGGAAAGGGTGAAGAAACAATAATCCTGCATATAATTACCTTGACAAGAAGAAGAAAGTTATTTATTCAAGAAAAGGGTGAACTTTTTTATACCACACCTAATATGCTAAATTCTCATCTGCTAAAGTGCCACCACTTATTTTTCAATTCAAATCCTTCTTAATCATAATGGCTATCACTTTATAATAGAAATCATTTTCAACTACATGCCCATCTTTTGATTATGGCATAGAGTCCCATGCCTGGTCTTTCAGAAATCACAATAAGAAATCATACCAGCAAGAAAAAAATGGAGGGGAAAAAATTAATCTGGTTTTAATTTCACTCAAGTTATTATTGTAATCTTTAAAATAAAAATTTCTAACGGAAAACTCCATTTTAGCATAATGAAAATTCATGGAAAACTGAATAACTTCTTAGTTGAAATATGAACAGTATATCCATAGAAAAGCAGAGAATTTTAAATTATAAAGGGAAAATTCTATATGAAAATACTTTTTCACTAATATTATCCTCATATATTTTAAGAATTACAAATTAAAAAGTTTAATATGCCTTAAAACAGGCAAGCAGACTGAAGGCCCCTAAATATGAGTGCTCCCAAACGGAGTTTTGCCTTGTTCAGCAGATCCAATCTCTTCGTGGTTATTCTATTCCTGCAGGAAAGGAGAATGGCTTGGCTTTTACTGTTATTCACGCCTTAGGGAATTCATCACCCTACTGCCTCATTTCCATTTCAAAATACACCAAGCATAAGCATTGGCAGAATGGGCGTGGGGGGAGATAAGTGTCTTGATGTTTTCAATAATAAGCTACCCAATTCTGCCTCCAAAAGTTTCAACAAGTCTATACACAATTAAAGAAAAACATTGAGGCTAGATTACAAAATAAAAGACTAAACAAAACTTCTATTTTAATCTTACCTAAGTAGTAATTCTCTGAGTTTCACAAAAAGCTCTTTACTTTGAAAATGTAGAAAAATCAGTGCTTGAGTTATCTTCAATAACTCTATTGGTTTATAGCTATCCAAATGTTTATGGAGAATTGAAGCAATTCTAAAAAGAATGATAAAATATATATTATAAGCAGTTCATTCATTTATTTATTAAACATTTACTGAGGAGCTCTTTCATTCCAGACATGCTCTGTGCTAGAGAAACAACAATGAATGAGAAAAGGTTTTCTATTCTTGAAGAACTGTCTCAAGATGGCGATAGAAATGTAAACAAAACAGAATGGGCAAGAGCTATCAATGAAGTGTGAATGAAACAATATTTAATTACCAATAGTAAGAGAAAAGAAAAGCATAACTCCTAACTAGAAATCCTTAAATAGAAAAATCTCACAGAACAGCCATTAAAATTCCATATTCTTCCCCTCAAAAAAATCTTTAGCAAGGGGCCAGCACAGTGGCGTAGTGGTTAAGTTCACGCACTCTGCTTCAGCGGCCCAGGGTTCACTGGTTTGGATCCCACGCATGGACCTACGCATCGCTTTTCAAGCTATGCTGTAGCAGGTATCCCACATATAAAGTAGAGGAAGAGGAGTACAGATGTTAGCCCAGGGCCAATCTTCCTCAGCAAAAAAGAGGAGGATTGGCAACAGATGTTAACTCAGGGCTAATCTTCCTCATACACAGAAAAAAAATCTTTACCAAGAATTACTAACAATTAGCAAAATCCATTTAATTTTCTTCCTTAAATCCACCTGCCCTCTAAAGGAGATGCTTAAAAGCAATGGGAAATGCTAAGAGTCAGAAGTTGGGAGAATTAGGGCAGAAGGAATATTAAAAAAGGAATATATAATAGATAATGAAAAATTATATATAATCTGAATCATGTATTTTTTTCCTTCTTAAATGTCGTTAACAAAATAGCCAATATATGGTGGTACGATTTCAAGGTAACAACTGTGGTGTGAAACAGTTCAAATTCACATAGATGTTAAGTGTTCTGCAGAAACTATCCTTTCGAAAAGTAGAGTCCTGCTCTATGCTCTCCACTTTCCTAGATTATGATGCTCTGCTTGAGAATAACAGCAGCAGCAGATGAAATGAAAAATGCTATAAAAAATTTTTAAATTTCCATTTGAAAAACAAACTATTTAGAAAACAAACAATACCTTAAGTGTTAATTTCGTATTTCTTCAAAACCAACAGCTAGATTATAGAAAAAAACAATTTTTCCTCAAAAACATAAGTACTTATGAATGACAACTAAACATCATGAGTTTCAGGAAAAACTACTTTTTAATCAGATGTGAATTTCGGCTTTCCATCTCCTCCATTGCTCCCATTACTGCCAGGGCTTGCTGGCTGGTTAGCTCCTCTGACATCAATAACATAGTCGACTTAAGTCTAGAAGCAAAGAAAAATATTTTTATGTTGAAAAAATGATAATTAGCTTATAAAAAAAATTTTTTTAAGAACAGTTCTTAAGTAACGAATAGAAAAGAAATAATATAAACAAAAACTAAATTCAATATATAATTCCAATTTTCTTCCCACATCATTGGGTATAATATAAAATATTATTGAATTAAAAAAACGCTGTTTTCTTCAAAGCAATTAAGGCCTTAGTATAATCTAATCTTAAACTGTCTCAAAAAATATAGACAAAAGGTTTTTTAATTGATTTTTCAAATAAGATAAGGTTACAATGGTTATAAATGCAATGATTCAGTAAAATTATTCAGTACTAGAGAGCTAAAGAACAAACAACTGACATTCTGACAATATCCCAATTTTTAAAAATTGAGTAACATCTGATCAGGAAGTCAATATACCCGCATATTAACAGAAATCTTGTATACTGAGTACTTGCTATAACACTATAAATTGAAAATTTACAAAGATGGTCCATTTTGAAACCATCCAAAGTAGTGCCGTAATAAAAATATCTAAATATAAGTGTGTCTTTTAGAATAATTTAGAAGGCAAGCCCAAAACATGAAATCTGAAGAAAGCAGGATAAACTAACTTTCCATTCATACTGGATAGTTTCACACAATGCTTTTCACCAACCAACTTCAAACCCAGCTTCTCCTTTTCCCAACTACTTATGTCCACATTTTTCTCTCACTTTTCGGTCTGCCCACAGCATTTACTATTGACATCACTAATTTGAGTACTTATTGATAAACTACATTGCAGTGTCATGGTATTTACATATTTCAACTACATATTTCTATCCTGTCAGTTGGAATATAAATTCCTGGAAGGCAAGGACCTAGTTAAATTCAACTTTTGTACTGCTTTAACATATGAGATTTTAACAGTACTTGGTAACAAAAAAAAAGGGAAAGATTCCAATAAAAGTTTTCTTAATAATAATCTTGTTCTCATCTTGATACAGTCTCTTAAAATATACCCCTAAATTTCTTCATATAATTCAAATGACTCAAAAATAAAACTCCATGAAGTTTCTGCTAACAGAGGAATGACGCAGACACCTCTATTATGTAACTCCAGGAACCTCTGCTCAACTGAATCTACTAAGCGTACTTATCTGTTTGCTCATACGTAGTAATCATGTATTAATTTAATATTTGCTCATCTTTATATCCCAAATATTTCTATCTACTTCAATATCTGGCAAAACTGGAAATTCTTAAAAGATGAGAGACAAATCAAATTCGCTCAAACCTGACATATACCATTGGGAACGTACACATTGGGAACACATACCAAGGTGCATAATAAATGCTTTTGATAATGAATGTGAAGACAACAAAGCATAAAATGGTCCATTGTTTGGACTACTAGAATTCTGAATATTCCACACCCTATGGGTGGTGTGGATCTTAAACCTGTGTGTAAAACCAGTCACAGGGCCTAGGAAGGGAGCATACTAGCACTCCAATGGTGTTCTCCTTCATCCATTGCTGTGTTGGCCATCACCAGGGGGTTACTGGCCCACTTTCAAAACACAGTAGTAGACAGAGTTTGAGATGTAAATTAGAATAATCAGAGAAAGAATCAAGGAGTAGAGCATAAGAGATTATTTTCTCTTCCATGGTTGAATCGGGGGGGGGGGGGGGGTTTGCGCCTTGCACAACTTCGAGATCTAAGTTTGAAGGCTCCATATACTCTCAACAAGAAAAGTAAAGCATTTTTAGCTGAACTTACTGTTTCTTTTCTTCAGGTCCTGCCAAGGGTCCCAATGCTACAAATAATTTTACAAAACTAGCAGGGTGGTCAAACAGAGGAATCATTTCAGTTAGCCTCTTTTTAGCCTTTATAATAAATTCAAAATTATGAAACTGTAGAGAGTGGTAAAGATGAAGTATTTTACTGATGGATTCCAAATCAAGGTGGTTCACATTGCTTAAAAACACTTCATTACACTTTTCTAATAGTGGGTAATAACTATATTTAATATTTCGAAGAAACTGTACTATTCTTCTTGCAATGGAGACTTGGGAAGAATCTACGGTGTCAAAAAGAAGTTCTGTTTTGTTCACTAATTGTTCTTGAAAACGTTGTGATATTAAAGAAGATATGCTGACCATCAAAACAGACAAGGACCTGAAAAAGGGAAAAGATGCAAATATTTTTACATTTTTTAAGAATAATGAACAATTCTAAGACTAAATAATTAGATATGGAAAGAAACTGGTAAAAATCTCGTGGGTTTTATACCACACAATTTTTCTCCTAAATACTAGCAGGACTTGAACTCAGATCTCCTAATAACTGAACCCCTTTAGATAAAAAAGTATTGAAATAATATTTTTTACTGAGTGTATACAATATCTCATTTTATAGATAGCTGCTTTGGAGGAAAATATTTTAGTGAAATTTATTCAGAAATCACTTTGGACCAACAGCCTATTAATGCAACATTAAAAGTCTCATTTTATATTTTTGGAAGTACACTTCACTTTGTTACTCCTTTCTCTGTATATCTGTAATTTACTAATAAAAATCTTGGCAAAATATTTCTCACTAGTGAATGATTTCATCTTTTTAATGTTTCGTGCTAGATTGATATTAATATACAACAGTAAGACGATACTAAACATAAGGTAGCATTTAATATTTCTTCACTCAGTAAACACTTTTAAGGAACATAAATCACTCTTATTAGGCACTGTGGAAAATACCAACATTACAAAGGTGAGGTCCCTGCTTTCAAAAGACAGTTCTTAGAGAACACAAAATTTAGAAAACCACGAATACAAGAATGCATCTATAATGAATAAAGAACGTAAACAATCTACAAAAAAGAAATAAAAATATAAATCTAAAACTATCTCAACAATTAGGATAGTGGACTGTTTGCATTCTTTTGTTTCCAAATTTCTTCATTCTTTTCAAAAGATATTTTTTATTTATTTATTTTTTCCCCCCAAAGCCCCAGTAGATAGTTGTATGTCATAGTTGCACATACTTCTAGTTGCTGTATGTGGGACTTGGCCTCAGCATGGCCGGAGAAGCGGTGCGTCGGTGCGCGCCCGGGATCTGAACCTGGGCCACCAGCAGCGGAGCACACGCACTTAACCACCAAGCCACGGGGCTGGCCCTAAAGGAAGAGTTCATTTTTTTTTTTTTTAATTTTTTTATTTTTCCCCCAAAGCCCCAGTAGATAGTTGTATGTCATAGCTGCACATCCTTCTAGTTGCTGCATGTGGGACGTGGCCCCAGCATGGCCGGACAAGCGGCCATCAGTGCACGCCTTGGATCTGAACCTTGGGCCGCTAGCAGCGGAGCACGCACACCCAACAGCTAAGCCACCGGGCCGGCCCTCAAAAGATATTTTTTAAAAAACCTAGTTGTACAATATTTTAGCTTCTCTAATCAAAATGTTGAATGTTAATATTAATTAACATTGGGCTGGCCCCGTGGCTTAGTGGTTAAGTGCGCACGCTCCGCTACTGGTGGCCCGGGTGCAGATCCTGGGCACGCACTGACACACCGCTTCTCCGGCCATGCTGAGGCCGAGTCCCACATACAGCAACTAGAAGGATGTGCAACTATGACGTACAACTATCTACTGGGGGGCTTTGGGGGAAAAAAAAAGGAGGAGGATTGGCAACAGATGTTAGCTCAGAGCCGGTCTTCCTCAGCAAAAAGAGGAGGATTAGCACGGATGTTAGCTCAGGGCTGATCTTCCTCACATACAAAAAAAAGAAAAAAAAAATATTAATTAACATTAATTAGTAACCTAACATTGCTATTTAGTTTAACCATAAGCCCCCTGAAATGGTTTTTCTTAATTGTACATATATATTTGTAACTGCAATATGGAATGGGGAAATGTCCAAAGATTTCATTAGATTCTCAAAGGGGTCTATAAGAATTTTTAAAAGTTAAAAAAATTTACTTTGGTGATTTTTATTGTCCGCTTTTACAAGCTACTTTCATGAGTGTGTCAAAAAATATACATAATGTAAAATTTACCATTTTAAGCATTTTTAAGTATATCGTTTAGTGATATTAAGTACATTCACATTATTGTGCAACCATCACTGTCATCCACCTGCAGAACTTTTTCATCTTCTCAAACTAAAACTCATTATGCATTAAACAATAACTCCCCATTCTCCCCTCCTCCCAACCCCTAGCAACGACCATTCTACTTTCTGTTTCTATGAATTTGACTACTCTAGGTACCTCATATAAGTGAAATCATACAGTATTTGTCCTTTTGTGTCTGGCTTATTTCACTTAGCATAATGTCTTCAAGGTTCTTCCATGTTGTAGCATATACCAAAATCTCCTTCTGTTTTAAGGCTGAATAATATTTCACTGTGGGTATATACCACATTTGGATTGTCCATTCATCTGTTGATGGACATTTAGGTTGTTTCCACCTTTGGGCTATTGTGACTAATGCTGCTATGAACACTGATGTGTTATAGGGTGAACTGTGTACCCTCAAAACTCATATGCTAAAGCCCTAGTTCCCAATGTGACAGTATTTGGAAATAGGACCTTTAGGGAGGTAATCAAGGTCAAATGAGGTCATGAGGGTGGCAGGCAAACTGTTAGCTTATAAGTAAGGTAAAAATCTCAAACCTTTCACAGATCTCAACAATATTACATTACACTTTATATAATTTATCTCTAATTTCCACAGCAACATTACAAAGTAGATACTACTATCCCTATTTTGTAGATGAGGATAGTGAACTTCCAAGAGGTTAAAGTCACACAGCCGGAAAGTGGCAAATCTAATTATGTGTGCATCCAAAGCCCAAAATCTTTCCACCACAACACAAGGCCCCTAAATAAATTTACCTTAAGTCCTGTATGGTTTCCAAGTTCCTATTTACAATATCAGCTATTTTTCCCATTAATGGACTCAAATGTAAGTGTTGATCTGCTAGGCAAGAGGAAAATTTTGACAGCACATCAATATCAAACCTATTAAAGGAAATATACAAAGGAGAGCATTAGTATTTATTTCACTTAAAACACATAATACACAGTTATAAAAAGTAATAAAAATACCAATATAAAATGAATTTTTCTAAAATGTTGATATCGAGTATTATAAAAATAACCCATGCTAACAGTTAAAAAGTCAGATACTATTGGAAGACTTTAAAAACAGAAAAATCACTCAAAATTATTTGAATCAGGGCCAGCCCCAGAGGCCTAGTGGTTAAGTTCAGTGTGCTCCAGTTCAGCGGCTGGGGTTCAGTTCCAGGGCAGGGACATACACCACTTGTCTATCAGTGGCCACGCTGTGACGGCAGCTCACATACAAAATGGAGGAAGATTGGCAACAGATGTTAGCTCAGGGCGAATCTTCCTCAGCAAAAAAAAAAAAAAAAAAATTATTTGAATCATTTACTTATTTTTTGAGGTGACAGAACAATTTCAACTCGAGGTTATATATTAATAAAATATACAAATAAAACAACCACTACTACAACCAAGCTGTGAAAAACTTCAGAATTTTTCTATAGGAAAAATGACCAATTTCTTCAATAAGTAAATGGCAAGACAAAAAAGAGGGAAGAATTGTTATAGATTTTAAAAGTCTGTGAATTCATTAAAAGACAAGCATAAGGAAGTTCACAGCAGCGAAATATATAATAGCAAAGAACTGCAAACAATCTAAATGCCCATCAAGAGTAAAATGGATAACTTGCAATATTCATAGAATACCACACAACAATAAAAAAGACCAAACTACTGAATCACGCAACATCATAGACGAATCTTTAAAACATATCTATAAACTAGATATAAGAGTTTACACTATAGGATTCCATTTCTGTAAAAACAAAACTAATCTATCATTAGGATGAGGGGATGTGACTGGAAGAGAGCATGAAGGGAACTTCTGGGGAACTAATGCTGTTCTGTTTCTTGATCTTCGTGCTACTACACAGAGGTGATCAGTATGTGAAAATTCATCAAGCTGTACGTCTATGATTGGTATAATTTTGTACGATATTCTTCAATCAAATGTTTACTGACAAAAAGAGAGAAAGAAACTTGAGAGACATAGCAACCAAATGTAATGTGTGAACACTATTTGGATACTGATTTAAACAAATGGCCTATAAAAAGACCTTTATAGAGCAATCAAGAAAATTTGAACACAGACTGGATATTAGGTGATATTAAGGAATTACTTTTCATTTTCATAGGTATAATAATGGCATTGTGATTATATATTTTTAAAAGAGTGCTTATGTCTCAGAAATACATACTAAGATATTTACAGATGAAATAATATAACAATTTAAAATATATTGACAGGTAGGGAGGGAATGGGAGGTGATTTCTATAAAACAAGACTGCTATATATCGGTAATTGTTGAAGCTGGATGAAGGGTACATGGGAATTCATTATACTAATCTCTCTACTTTTATAAATGTTTAAAATCTTCTATTTGAATTTCAAATATATGCTAATTACCCTTGCCATGATCCATCATATAGTGCTAATTCATAATAATCTATCCTATTTGAATCATTACAAATTATGTAACATAAATTCATAGATATTTTAGCAAAACCATTGATTAATAGCTATTGTAGTAACAAAATATTAACATCAGAGGCCATAGCAACTATAAAAAAATCAGAAAACAATGCTTATCCTACAACACTATTAGAAATTCTATATATGGAATACAAACGCAAGTTTCAAAATTTTTTATAACTTAGTATTATAAAAAAGTAAGAGTACTGCTACAAATAAAAACCACCAGATAGAGCAAAGTCATTATCTTCTGAGCTATTTTGAAATGAAGAAAATTAAAAAGAAATGTCTGGGCCAGCCCCGTGGCTTAGTGGTTAAGTGCATGCGCTCCGCTGCCGGCGGCCCGGGTTAGGATCCCGGGTGCACCGCTTCTCTGGCCATGCTGAGGCCGCGTCCCACATACAGCAACTAGAAGGATGTGCAGCTATGACATACAACTATCTACTGGGGCTTTGGGGGAAAAATAAATAAATAAATAAAATTAAAAAAAAAAAAAAAGAAATGTCTAATTCACTGGGAAGTACAACTGTACATTTGTAATTTAACTGTTTAACTAGTATATAGTAACACCAAAATTTTAAAAAAGCATGTCTTTCACAACTGATTTGTTCAAGCTATTCAGTACACGTAACACTTAATGCTGCTTTGAAGAAAAATAAAAAAATTTGAGCTGTTATCAACAATGACCAAATTTAACCCCAAAGATCCAGTAGTTTGGATTGCTCACAAATGGAATAAGATTATTCTCCTTACTCTCAATAAAGGATAGCTACAAGTACAGAGAGTGCAAAAATGGAAAGGATGAAAAGACAGATGGGTTTAGATAAGAGATTAACTAAAATCACAATTTAGTAAATGAATGTAGAATTCTAAGCCCATAGAACTGCTGGGTTCCCTGTTTAATTTAATCAAGCCACATAAGGCCTTCAGAGCTTGCCCATATATGACTACAATTGTAAGAATTTATCATGGTTTATGTTTTAAGAAGCAATATACTAAAAAAGGCATAATATGAGAATGCCTGCTCCTGTCTATCTACAAATAAAAAGTCTGTTGTTTCTTTACATTAGTCAATCCTTTCCTTTGTGCCCAGGTTACAATTTGGTTTAAAGGGAGACTTGTTCTGTGGTTTTTTAAATCCTCCTGTTTCTTTCCCCCCTTGATTTTCCCTTTCCTCACTAACATTTGCTTTATGCCACTAATAATGGACCATGGCTATCCAGAATCCTTAGGTTTAAAAATTCAACGTTTTCAGAAATAGCTGAAGATTCACCAAAATGAGCTCTGTTATTACCTCAGCTCTTTTATAAATGAAGAGCTTCTTGCATATTGTTATACAGTATAAATAGTATAGTACAGTATAGAATAGACTTCTCAATACTCATAAGAAGAATCCCCCGGACAAATTTCACATTTTATAGATGATTTTTGATTATGACAACACACCGAAAATATAGGTGTGTATAGTGTAGGAAACAGATCTGAACTGATACTATTCACAGCAGTGGACCTGAAAGTTTCTAAGTCACCTATGAGCCCTGTTAATTGCCTCTCCTGATAGACAAGTACCTACAGATGCTGCTAAACAGTATTACACAGTTTTTCTTTCTACTAAACTTGTCTTCTTTTTTCTCTTTTTATGGCTCCTGAGCTTCTAGGTCTTAATTGACAGCCTATCACTCAGAGAATCTTTTCTTTCTGAAGCAGAAGTCTTCCAGAAAAGAAGATTCAAAAATGCTAGTCCATGAAGAGCTGTGACTCTACTTTATTTGTATTTTGATTAATTATATATGTGGGAAAACATACTACGTAGCCTGGTCTTAATTTAAAGAGGGAACATTTGAAATATTGTTCTTTCTCTCTTAAGTATAAAATACACTTCCCACTCTTCTCCTACAAGATTTCACTGTGCTAACCCTGAAAAAGATAACCCTGATCTTGGATGAAGAGCCCAGAGCACTTGCCTTTCCAGCCTTCTCCATGCTTCTGTAACTAGTGCTTCAACTAGCGGGTCATGGGCCTCAACGGCAAACCTCAATAAAAACAAGAGAAAATAATTTTTCATACATAAGCATTTTAAAATTATTAAAAACACTTGTAGCAAGAATTATAAGGCAAAAGAGAACCTCCAGTTATTATACTCTTACAGTCAGTCCTTATTTCTGGTCCACTTCCATTTCAGTATTCTGATTTCTTGGTACAATCTAATAAACATGCATACTTTATCTCATGCCCCTCTCACTCTTTTATCTGTCCATTCAATGCCCTCCACTGAACAATGAAAATGTTCAAAGATAAACTTCATGTTAAAAGTACATGTAACATGTATTACTTTGCTCTGATTATAAAAATATTTTTATAAGAGAAGTTTGTAAAATAAAGAAAAACTTTAATAGTGTAATAAAAATCATTTATAACTCTGCTACTCATAAATAGCCACCACCATTAATTTGGAGCATTTCTTTCCACTTATTTTTTCCACACACATATCAAATATACCTATTTCTTTTGAATTTCTACATCCTGCCTTTTTCAGTAAGTTAACATTATATTGTGGGTATTTGCCCAAGTCATTACATATTCTTCAAAACATGATTTTTCATGATTGTATATTATGCCATTAAGTGAATATAGCATCATTTAGTTAAATATTCACCTACTATTCAAATTTTAGTTTTTCAATACTATAAACATTGCTGGGATGAATATCCATGTACAAGAATCTTTATACGTACCTCAGATTACTCTCTTGGGATAACTCTTGGAGGCAAAATTATTGGGTCCAAATGTATTTTTAAAGTTCCCAATACAGGGGGCCGGCCTGGTAGCTTAGCGGTTAAGTGCGCACGCTCTGCTACTAGCAGCCCAGGTTCGGATCCCGGGCGCGCACCAATGCACTGCTTCTCCGGCCATGCTGAGGCGGCGTCCCACATACAGCAACTAGAAGGATGTGCAACTATGACATACAACTATCTACTGGGGCTTTGGCGGGGGGGAAGGAGGAGGATTGGCAATAGACGTTAGCTCAGAGCCAGTCTTCCTCAGCAAAAAGAGGAGGATTAGTACGGATGTTAGCTCCGGGCTGATCTCCCTCACAAAAAAAAATGAAATCAAAAAAAAATTGGTACCATTAAAAAAAAAAAAGTTCTCAATATATATTCTACCAGCAGCAGCACATAAGAGTTCCTGTTCCGATATACCTTCACCACCAATGGGATATTTATATATATATAATTAAGCCACATATACTATAAATTGTATGCATAAAAATCTCTCTTTTTAACCGATATCAACATCTTTATAATGTTAAAGCTATATTATTGTGTCTCCTAAAAGTCAAAGCCTTTCAGGTTGAGTCATGAAGCAAAATTGAACTACATTGTGTTTAAAAAACTTGAAAACAAAATTATATTCTACTCTTGAAATCCTTTCCTTATTAAAACATGACTTAGAGGGAAACATAGAAATGCAGTTTTTAAGCAAATCACTACCAAGCAGCATTTCTCCATCTGTGCCTGACACACATCAGACAACACAATGTCTTGTTGTTAAATAAGTTTGGAAAATGCCCCTTCTTAGAGAGTCACAATATACATTGGCATATCAAAGGCTCTGAAGAGTTCTGCAATAAAGATCTGTTTAATTTTGTCTAGTTCAGCATTTTCCAAACTAACATGACCATTGAGAAAGCAAAACTGACATCCTGCTGAATCCTTTATTTAGGGAATCCAGTTCTTCTGAAGGCTGGATTTCCTTGCAAACAATGTAAAATTTCTTTCTTTAAAAAATTTTTTCCCAGCTTTATTGAGGTATGATTAACAAACAAAAACTGTATATATTTAAGTTGTACAACGTGATGTTTTGATATACATATATATCGTGAAATGATTACCATAATCAAAGAATATCCTCTAAACATCTTAAAGATATTAGATGATCAAGAAAACTACTATTTATGGGGGAAAAAACACACTGTTTTTCACTTTAAAGAGATTTTTAGAAAAATAAAAGATAAACTACAATCATTTCTATAAAATCTAAAAGTACATTACTTACTGTTGTGTGATGTACAACACATTCACCAGGGTATCATCATTCATGAATTCCATTTTATTTGTAGTTAAATTGCGCAGAGTAAGAAATTGGGGATGGCCTCTGACACATTCAACTTTTTTTAACAAGCTGGTCTTCTGCTTTTGAAACTGCCAAAGTACATTAAATGCACATCCCAATTGCTTTTCTGAAAGCATGGCTTTATTTTTTTCAATAAGATCAAATATTTGCTCTTCATCTGTACACTTATTCATCTGGCTAATTAACGGTTCGCAACTAAAGGGTCGAAATTGAAACACTCTCCAGGAGAATGGACAAATAGCTCTTAGGCGCAGCATACTTTAACAATGAGTCTAGAAAAAAGGTATCTTTTCATTTACATCACAAATTTTCCTAGGCAAAGAAAACCATTTGCAACTAGCAGTCAGGTGCAGTATGCTGGTATAAAAATAATTGTTTTTCCTTCATGTATTTTGCTTCCATTATGATGACTCCAAATCCCATTCCAATATGCAGCTTCTGTAAAAGGATTGGTTTAAGATGGTTATGCTTATATTATTAATATCAAAATTCAAATTAAAGTAAGTTTTTCTGCATTAACTAGAGGTTTGTTCTTAGTCTGAACCAGATAGCAGGATCTGATCTAAAACTAAATGTTTCTTTCTGTACTCCACTTAAAAAATGTTTGTTAAATCTGACGTTTACATCAAGTTTTCAAATTTGACCATAAAAGCAGAAAGGAAAAAAAATCCCAAACTCAGAAGTGTCTTTTTCAAAGAAAGAGTAAAACTGTTTGTAATAAATAAATATACCACCTTTAAAGTTTCTACAAAAAGTAGCCATTCATTCAAAGCCCTAACAAAAAAAAAATTTCTTTTTCAGAAGGATAGTCTCTGGTATATTTGCTTTCAGGATAATTTCTTGCTCCTTTCTCCTTGTATTCTAAACGAACTCAAACAATTTAATCACTACTGATCTTAGACAGGTTTTAACCAATAAGAGAGATGATTTTAAGCTCCAAGCAGGAAATAGGAAGAAATCAAATATTGCATCAAGATATGGTGAAGCAATATAAGAACCAAAGATAATTACGAAAAAGAATAATTTGTTTTAAAAATATAATTGTTTATATTTCTAGTTGAGAAACAATAGTTAGAAAAACTGGGACTAAAATCATATCCTCTGACACTGTGGCAACATTTTACAAAGGACTTTTAAAATATATTATCCCATTACATTCTCTCAACTAACCTGCCAGGTAGATATTATCATTTGCATTTTACAAATAAGAAAAACTAGGTTCAAAAAGGTTAAAAAACGACTCTAGTACTAGTGAAGCTGGGACAACCACCCAGTTCTTTGTCAACTTGCACAGCCTCATTACATCAACAAATCAACACAAGTATGCCTCAGACTCCTCTCTACGACTACGTTAAGCTCTCTCTTCACAAGAAAAAACGATGAGGCAGTGTTGGCTACCCTGTGGCAATCAGTACAGCATCCCGACCCAAGCCGACCTGGATCACACATACTCAAAAAATCCCGCCAAAAGCAAACGTATCTTCAAAATTCTTCTGTCTATCCACAGTTCAAAGTGGAAGCAGTTCAATGGTTAGAATACCAGTGTCAAGTCCCCCGCTCCGCCCCAGCTAAGTGACCTTGGGGGAAGTCCAACCAAAAAAGGGGCCTTGGGTCTATAAATGAGATAGGCACAGGCCGTGAATAGGTATAAGTGACACCCTTTGCAAATGACAGGCATCCCCCGCGCCGGGGACACGGTAGCGCTGAAAGAATAAACATGGTCTCCTGGGTCCCGGCTAGGAGTGTGCTCAGCCCTGCCCTCGTCCTCCGCGCTCCAGAAAATCCAATACCCGGAAAGAGGCCTCCGTTTCTCAGCCGAACCCTGTACCCCGGGCCCGAAAACATGCCGGGGGGGTAAAGTACACCTGCCGCCGCTACCCGGCCCTGACTCGCGGGCAAGTTCTTCTCTCAGCGCCCGGCATTTTCAGGAGGACCCTGGGGAAGGCGGGTTACCATGGCTCCAGAAGTCAAGGCTATTCCTGGTCCCCAACAAGGGACGTAACTGGCTCGGTTGTGTCACTCAGCCCTCTCTCATGTCCAAGAGTTTTTAGACTTTCCTCGAGACACTTCACCTTTCCTCTGGTGGTCTCCGTGCCCAAAACAGGAAAAAATGCCGGCCTAGCGCAGCGTGCACGGCGGAAGGCACACACTACATGTTCCAGAAGACGTCGCGGCCAGCCCTGCGGAACAGACGTCGCTTACGCATTTGGAGGGGATTCTGGGCATTGTAGTTCCTCAGTGAGAGCTACTCTGGAGCAGCACGTTTTCAACTGTTAAAAGTTGTAGGTCCTTTAGGTCAGTGTTTCTCAACTATCTGAGGTTTTCTCCCAGTCCGTGGAAGATTGATATTTTTATAATATACGATAAAAGTGAATATTTAGAAAAATGAAATTTGAAAATGCAAACACGAAAAAGACACGTGCGGATTTTTGTTTCTTACTATATTCAACATATATGAAATACCTGTCAATTGGCTTTGAAAGTATCTAAACTCTTACCCTCAATTTCTTTTTTTTTTTAAAGATTTTATTTATTTATTTTTTTTCCCCCCAAAGCCCCAGCATATAGTTGTATGTCATAGCTGCACATCCTTCCAGTTGCTGTATGTGGGATGCAGCCCCAGCATGGCCGGAGAAGCGGGCGCGCCAGGATCCGAACCCGGGCTGCCAGCAGCGGAGCGCGTGCACTTAACCGCTAAGCCATGGGGCCGGCCCTTACCCTCAATTTCTGCACTTGTGCTGTGGCAGGCAGGTACTAGTACTTAGACCACTTTTTTTTTAACAGCTTTATTAAGAAATAATTTACACACCACACAATTCACCCATTTACAGTGTATAAATCAACAGCTTTTCTTAATTCAGAGTTGTGGAACATCACCACCAATTTTAGAATATTTTCATAACTCCAAAAAGAAATCCTGTAACCATTAGCAGTCACTCCCCACCCCCAACATCCTAGGTAACCACTTATTGCAGAGCACACTTTGAGTAGCACTGATTTAGGTTGTTTGGAACTAGATCAACTGACAATAAATTTGAAGATTGATATTGATCTGAATGCACAGAATAGAAGGAATTTCAGAACAAATGTGAGAAAAAGCATAGAGAGGAAACTGAGCATGACCTGTGTCAATGCCCTTCAGTCAAAGACCACCAGGAATATACCTAGAGTTAAACAAAGGTGGAACTACCCACTGTTTGCAATGAAGCAGAACACACACCAAGGGTTGTCAAATTCAGAAGGTGTCAGAAAGAACTTATTATAGTATTCAGCCTTGTGTTAAGTGATTTGGGGGAGGTTTAAGCGGGGCTTTTCTCTAGATTAGATGCTGTGAGGAAGCAGGGGTAGTTCTATTATTGGGTATCTTAATAAACTTTATCCAGAAGGCAGAAGGAATGAAGTGAGGTTAAAGCTGTAATGGGTAAAGCAGCAGCAGTCACTCATATTAGCCAGGATAGGTGGATGTTGGGTCGTTTTTTGCGATTTGGACAATGTTCTTGTTTTTTCCTGAGTTCAGATATGATTATGGAATGGTATTGTTTTTTTCTTGACCCATCACAGTCAGAGAATGGCCTTGTCTCATGTTGGTGTTCTGTGCAATTGTTATGTTCAACAGAATACCAAGGCTCCAATATACTAGATACAAGAATGTTCATACACGCCTTATTCATAATAGCTAAAACTCAGAAACACAAACATCCATATAAAGTAGAATGGATAAATAAATTGTGCAATATCCATTGTGATGGTTAATTTTTTGTCAACTTGACTCGGCCAAGGGCTACCCAGATGAAACACTATTTTTAGATGTGTCTGTGAGGGTGTTTCTGGATGAGATTAGCATTTGAATTGGTGAACTCAGTAAAAGAGATTGTCCTCCCCAGTGTGGGTGGGCATCATCCAATGCGTGGAGGGCCTGATACAACAAAAAGGTACAGAAAGGAGGAATTTGCCCTTTTTGCTTCCTGCCTGCCTGCTTGAGCTGAGACATTGGTCTTTTCCTGCCCTTGGACTACAATTTTCACCATCAGCTCCCCTGTTCTCAGACTTGGACTGGAATTACACCACCAGCTTTCCACGGTCTCTAGCTTGCAGCCTTCATAATCACATAAGCCAATTCCTCATAACAAATCTCTTCCTAGAAATATATCCTATTGGTTCTGTTTCTCTGGGGAGCCCTGACTATTACACCCATATAATGGAGTACTATACAGAAATTAGAAAGAGCAAACTATTGTTGCATGTAGCCATATTGATAATCTCACAAACACAACACTGAGCAAAAAAGCCAGCCACAAATGAATATGTATGCATAATTCCATTTATATAAGGTTCAAAAATAGACAAAACTAATATATGTTGATGGGGCTTGGAATAGAGATTATCTTTGGTGGGGTGTGGGGAGTAGAATTACTGGGTGGGGGCATGTGGGAGACTTCTGGGATGCTGATATTGCTCTATGACTTAATCTAGTGGAGGTTACACCTATATGTTCACTTTGTAAAAATGTATCAAGCTATACTTATGGTTTATGAATATATGTTAAACATTAATTGAAAAATCCCACCTTTTAAAAAGGCATGCAGGGCCGGCCCCGTGGCTTAGCGGTTAAGTGCGTGCGCTCCGCTGCTGGCAGCCCGGGTTCGGATCCCGGGCGCGTGCCGAGGCACCGCTTCTCCGGCCATGCTGGGGCCGCGTCCCACATACAGCAACTAGAAGGATGTGCAGCTATGACAGACAACTATCTACTGGGGCTTTGGGGGAATAAAGAAATAAATAAAATTATAAAAAGGCATGCAAAATAAGTCAAGGGCTAACTGAAGTCACCCCTCAAAAACCTCTGTTTTGATGATTGTAAAATCATTTCTTTTGTCTTTAAATCTGCTGTTAAAAATGACCTTAGGTAACAGTTTACCAAAAAGTGCTGGAGTCTAAACATATTTCAAAACACTAGCAACATCACAGCAAATCTTTTATCTGCTCACAGTGTAGAATGGTCACACAAACTAATTACACAAATAACTGTTAATGGGATATGTAGCCCAGACTGCTAATTTTCCACCAAAATACCTTTTCCTCTTCTTTCTGAACACATGCCAATATTACATTTCCCAGCACCTTGTAACTGGGTTTGGCTATGATTAAGTTCTCATTGATGGAATTAGAGCCAAAGTAGCATATGCTACTTCCTGGTTTAGGCCTTAAAACATTACCTCTTCTTTCTATTTCCTGTCAGCTGATACCCAAGGGAACACACTCTAATCATACAATGTCAAGGACCTTGTGTATGCTGGAATAACAGGATGGAAGGAACTCAAGTTCCTGAATGACTATATGGAGCCCTCTGACCTGGCCCACTCACCTCAGATCTATTATGTAAGAGAGAAAAAACTCCTCTGCTCTTTAAGCTACAGTATTGTTGGAGATAATACTTCCTCTGATTTGCAACACCTTCCTTCTTGAAATAATAAATCCAGGTCAAATCAATTTGGGAAAGTTTGAGATTTTACAGAGCAATGAAATTTCAACATATTTGGGACCCAACAAAGTATGGAAATTAATAAAGAGAAACTTCTTCAAAATGGAGTCAGGAGGCCAAAAGGTTCTCATGCCCTACGTCAATATTGGAGTCCAACAGTAAGAAGAAAGACTTCTTCTTGACCAGCAAGAAGCTCAGCCAATGAGAGATTATCACAACTCATCTAATGAAAAATTACTACACTTTGAATTCTTTACTACAGCCCTCCCAATTTCCTCTTCTCCTCTATAAAAGAGTTTCTCCTCTCCTTGATGCTTGGGGATTTGCAAGTGGCTTGCCATGGTTGCAGACCCCGAACTCCAATTTTTGGCTGATCCCAAATAAGCCCATTTTTGCTAGAGAAATAACTGGCTGTCCATTTGTTTAAGATCAACATTTTGGTAACCCGTACGGGGCCCAAGGCTGGTGAAGAAACAGGCGCAGAACCCACAAAAGAGCCACTGAGCTCACTGCTTTTCTCATGGACCCTGGAGTTCAAGGGTAAGTCTTTCTCCTGGATCTGAGTTTCTGCCTTCTTTGTGTTTTGAAGCTCTCCAGGCTTTATTTGAGATCTATTTTAAGGCTTCATCCTTTTCTGGTTAAGACCTTGTCTGTCTGTGTGTACTCAGGTGGCACTTTGGCCTGACTCTTTGAATCAGGCTGTTCCTTGGAACTGTGCTAGCCTTCAGTCTGATTCCTTTTGAAACCCAGCTGTTTCTACTGAGACTGTGCTAGCCTTTAGTCCAACTTTTGGGCTGTTTCATTGGAACTTACCAGTCCAGCCTTTGGCCTGACTTCCTTGGAAGTCCTTGGAACTGCATTGATCAACCTTCGGTCCATTTCCCTTTGGAACTGACCTGTTCTTTGGAACTGTGTTGATTCAACCTTTGGTCTACCTTACTGAAATGGGATTGTTCTATTCGAACTGGCTGGTATTAAGCCTGCAAGCTGTTTGAGCTGTTCAAGCTTTTGAGTTGCAAGCTGTTTAAGCTGTTTGAGTTGTTTAGGCTATTTGAGAATTATTCCTTTGCTCTAGAAAAAAAACTCCTAAGAAATGAGATTCCAGTTATATAAATATTTTAAGGGTGCTCCCCCTACATGGACACTGGCTGATTTTATGTTTAAAAATCATGGCCACGAGCCAGCCCTGATGGCCTAGTGGTTAAAAGTTCGGCGCGTTCCACATCAGTGGCCCGGGTTCGTTTCCTGGACGTGGAACCACACCACTCGTCTGGCAGTTGTCATGCTTTGGTGGCAGCTCACATAGAAGAATTAGAACGATCTACAACAATGCACTGGGGCTTTGGGAAGAGAAAAAAAAAAGAGGAAGATTGGCAACAGATGTTAGCTCAAGGCGAATCTTTCCCTGCAAAAACAAACAAACAAACTGGCCGTTCCTCATGCGCATTTCTAACCAAATGGACCGATTTAACCAAAAATAAAGAAAACTAATTTAGAACTGTGAGCCATAGTTAAAGATTTTCCCAAAGTTACTAAAGATCCTTACAGATTTGCTGAGGAATTTAATATAGTCATTGAAACTTATCAACCCGGTTTCTCTGACCTATATCAGCTAGTTCACATGCTTGTCAGTGAAGGCCAGGCCCAGCATTGATGCAAACTGAAAATGGGAAAATCTTGAAAGGTCTCTAGAATTACAACTAGAGACCAATGTGATGACCTGTTGTATGATCAGGCTCGGGCAATCACTAGACCACTTCATCGGGCAATTCCTATGGCTTTCCCAAAGCCTGTTGATTGGAACAAAATTCAGGCTTGTGCACAAAAACCTGATGAACTTGTTCATAACCATTACAGTCAACTTCAGATTGTTTTTAAAGAAAATTCCAGTCTTACTTTAGACGTTGATTCCACCTGGATAGCTTTTTTTTTAAATTTTTTAAATTGATGTCATAATAGTTTATAACATTGTGAGATTCCAGTTGTACATTATTATTTGTCAGTCACCATATAAATGCGCCCCTTCACCCCTTATGCCTACCCCCCCCACTCCCTTCCCCCTGGTAACCACCAAACTGTTCTCTCTGTCCTTGTGTTAGTTTATATTCCACATATAAGCGAAGGCATACAGTGTTTGTCTTTCTCTGTCTGGCTTATTTTACTCAACATAATACCCTCCAGGTCCATCCATGTTGTTGCAAATGGAACGATTTTGTCTTTTTTTGGCTGAGTAGTATTCCATTGTATACATAGATATACCACATCTTCTTTATCCAATCTGGGATAGCTTTTAACTCTGTGTTTATTAATGGGCTGAACTGGGACTTTTCCCTTGTAGCAAAAAGGACCAGGATGGAATAGGAAACTATGTCCACTCCAGATTTAGTTAACCTGGCAAACTAACTCTCTCAACCTGTAAATGAGTCACCTAAAAGAAAGATTGCTAAAATTCTTAATCTTCAACTCCAGTAAACGAAGGCCCCTAAACAAAACCAAAATTCTCCTAGTTTCTGCTATTATTGCAAAGAGCCAGGACATTGGAAAAGAGATTGTTACAAATTTAAACACTTCAGGTGCCTTCAGCTCTTTAACCAGCTTTTCCAGTGTCCTCCAAATTCTCGTGATGGGGCTCCAAGGAACTACAGGGGCTCTTCCCAATCCTTCCTTTCCAGATTGGAGATGAATCTCTTCTGTCCTAATTGACACCAGAGCCACACTCGGTGCTCAACCCGGCTACTATAAAGCAGCCCCTGCCTCAGAGTACTAAAACAGTTCAAGTAGGGGATCTTTTTTTTTTAAAGATTTTATTTATTTTTTTCCCCCAAAGCCCCAGTAGATAGTTGTACGTCATAGCTGCACATCCTTCTAGTTGCCGTATGTGGGACGCGGCCTCAGCATGGCTGGAGAGGTGGTGCGTTTGTGCGCACCCGGGATCTGAACCCGGGCCGCCAGCAGCAGAGCGCGTGCACTTAACCGCTAAGCCACGGGGCAGGCCCCATCAAGTAGGGGATCTTTAATAAACTTCAAAAGGTACCTGTTCTGAACCTACTCCCTTTTGTTTAAGCCCTTTGAGAGACACACATCCTTCTCTCCTTAATTCCTCTGCCCCTATCCATCTATTGGGATGAGACTTCACGCTGGAAGAGTATCACCCTGGAATTTCTCTCTCCTGAAAGGGGGAAATAATTCTAGAATTTGACAGTAGCCATCAAAACAGCCAACCAAGTGAATTAAATGACGCTTTGACATCTTTTATTTGCTCCATCTCTGAGGGTACCAGAGCTGATTCTGGAAACAGTGATCATTTGTCCCTATTGAACCAACTGCCACTCTCCTTATGGGCAAAATATGGGCAAAAAACATTGGTAAAATTCACAGCACATCTCCCATCAAGATTCAAATAGATCCCTCAAAATTTCTCCCCAGAATTAATCAATACCCCATAAGTAAAAAAGCCTGTCAGGCTATAAACCCCATATTAGAAGATTACAAGGTTCAATGCTTCATTATCCCTTATACTAGTCCCCATAATACTCCTATTTTACTTGTGAGAAAACCCAAGGGCCAAGGGTGGAGGTTTGTTGAGGACCTCCAAGCAATAATGTTACCTTTGTGCACCTCAAAATGTTAATTATCATATAATAATCCGTAACATATCCTCAAAATTGTTTCTAACTGGATGGGTGAGAAAGGAGAATATACCAATGTAGTAGTAATGTCACTTACACATTACCTCTACCAGTAAGTAGAAATCTAAGAAACTAATCTGTATATTGCAGCTAAATAAAAATAGATTCTGAAGGAAGCTGAACAAAATTCAAACAAACCAATGCTTAAAGAAATCCATCTTAATATAAATCAGATTTTTTAAGGTATCACAGAATTGCCCTCTTCACTGCAAAGTATAAATCCATATAACCTCTGAACTGTCCAAAGATCAATATGCTGCTGCTCTCCTGCAACAAAGGCAACAGCTTAAAAGAAGCGCGTGGGGTGGGGTGGGGGGGGATTGTTCTCTGTTTTATAACTATGGAAATTGGTCAAGACCCTTACATGTAGCACACGCCCAACTGTTGTTGATAATTTATCTAGCATAAATGAGTGAAAAATTTACATGATCGCAACTTCCAGTCTTTTTATAGGATAATAAAACGTTAAGTCTCCTTAGCTAATTCCTTTATTTATTTTAATTAATTAATTTATTTCTCCCCCAAAGCCCCAGTAGATAGTTGTATGTCATAGTTGCAGCACATCCTTCTAGTTGCTGTATGTGGGACACCGCCTCAGCATGGCCAGAGAAGCGGTGCATCAGCACCCGGGATCCGGGCCCAGGCCGCCAGCAGCAGAGCGAACGCACTTAACCGCTAAGCCACAGGGCCAGCCCAGCTAGTTCCTTTAAAACACACTCACTCCACATCCCCACAAGGATTTCAGCCGGCTTCCCTTTTCCCAAAGAGCAGTGGGCATTTACTTCTAACAATCTACGGACTCTTAGAATAATTAAATAACAATATATGTCCTATTTTCCCTAGAAGGCACTGGATTTGGAGTCAAAGACTTGTTTTGGTATTTAGGAACAGTGTTTGGGAGCGAGGCACTTACCCTCACCGAGCCTCAATTTCTTTACCTGTAAAACAAGGATAATAACCTATATCGTGGAGTTGCGGGTATAATATTTTAAAGAGAGTCAATGCCCTTTGTAATTTCCTCCTTTTCTCAAACAGCACTTGGTTCATTTGTTTTTTAAAACTTGTGTCATAGCGTTAACTGGAAGCTCCTTGAAGGTAAGGCTTCCTTCCCAATACCCTGGCGGAAGATCAATAAATGTTTACTAAATGGAGCACTTCATTTCACGAACGACAAGCCATTCTGACGGTTACAAAAGTTCCCAATCACCTCACACATAAAACATCGAGCTACTTAGGCACCAACATCCTACATCTCCAAGGAGCGTCGAGGTGACGCAAGCAACAGAACACCAGGAGATGAGGTCAACTAACCCGTGACGTATTTCCGGCGCGACGCTTCCCCTCCACGCCGGGACTGGGTTGTGGGGGAGGGAGGCGGTTAGTGGGCTTTAGCGCCTTTTCTGGCGGCGGTAGATTTGAAGCGCTTTACAGGACCGGACCCCGGGAAGAGGAGACCGTACTGGTGCGGGTAGGTGGCGCGAGGCCAGTGTTGTTTCGGTGGCGTCCTTTGCAGCAGTCCCGGGGTACAAGAGCGGGAAGGGCCCGAGGAGAGGGGCGGAGCCGGCGCGATAGGCCCGGCCAGTTAACCGTCTTCCCCTCGAGGTATCGGGGCTGCCTGGTCCCAGAGGGGGCCCCCAAGGACTGGGGCGCAGGCTTTGCAGCTGTTGCAGCTGGAGGCGGCTTCCAGCCGCCCCTTCCGGGCCTGCGAAACAGTCCTCCCTCTGCCAGCCCCCGCCCTCTCCACTCGGGCGCACACCTCCCTCCCTGACGCATTTTGCCGCACAAGCTGTAATATGGCGGCAGCGACGGCGGCCTGAACTCTGGGAAGCCAGGTGATTTTCGAAGCTTCAAAATCGTAAGGCTAAGCACTAATGCGGGGTAGGTGGGAGGATTGATGGGGATGGGGGAGGCGTAACCTGACGTCCTGTCAGGTTAGGGTTGGAGAGTGGCGGACGAGGAGCCTGGATCACAGGGGTTAACGTTAGGTTGAAGACAGGCTTTTCGCCTACTCCGACCTTTTCCTCTCACATACGGCGACTATGCATAGTCAAGTGGCACAGGCCACTTAGTTAAGCATTTTCCTAAAACTCAAATTCAAGCTCTTCCTTTCTCATCCCAGAGCTGTCTCCAAGTTCTCCCACGTTTTGGAGGAGCTGCGAACTGCGCGGGCCTTTTAGGAGGAGATAATTACTCTTTAGGAGAAAGGTGATGGCTTCGGAGCTCCATATGCCATGGGGGAAGTGTGCGAATTTGGCTCATCTTTAGTCTTTTAAGAGCTAAGGCGAGGTATGCGGGAATGGAGAACTCCCAGTCGTTTTGGAAATGTTATAAAAGCACCATTTTGTGCATTGGTTTTGATTTCTTCCCACCACAGTACTTTCTCTGCAGGACCAAGTTTTTGCAAGAGTGATTACAAATACGTCCAAGGAACAATTAAATGTTTTGGAAATTTGGGGGTACGTTAATTTTCAGTAGCTAAAACTGGATAGGAGAAAATATGTGTGTGTATGTATTCCCATTTGGCAAAGAATGGCAAGTAACTTGCTGGTTCGTAACGATGATGGGCAGGAGGTGTGTGAACATTTTTGAAATGGTGCCATAAAATCCAGAAAAGGCACAGATATCTAGAATGGTTGCTTCTTTCATTCATATTTTTTTGTGTACCCGAAAATTTACCCATCTTAGAACCCCCGCTTTTATTTTAACCATTTGAGATGGGATTATTTCTATAACAAATTACATAGTTCTGTATTAAACAGAGTTTATTTTACATTGTTTAACGTTTTCTTTATGATTCAGGATTATTGGTGCCCTGAGATCCTAATAGGTTTTGTCTTGTAGTAGGAGTCTGTGGGGCTTTTTTTTGAATTGTGTTTGCTTTTTAAGTTGTTTTTTTTTTTTTTTTTTTGCTGGCTGTTGTCAGGGTTGCCTTCCTCTGGTGTCAGAAGTGTAGAAGTATGCAAACTTCCTAGGTTAGGAAATTTGGGTTTTGTTTCTTGCTCAACCATCTTTCTGAACCTCAGTTTCTATAAAATGATATTTTGATTTCAGACTTATCATCAGCTGTGGGCCTCAAAAATAAGTATTCAGGTTTGTTAAAGTTCTGTGTAAAATCGACTTTCAGTAAGAACTGGGTGGTACTCCTATGAGTGAAGTGAAGAGCATATGCTACATTTATTGTGCCTTATTCAAGTCCTTTAGTTTCTGGTGCTTGTTATTGTGGTCTTGCAGTATGGGTGGCCTCTAAGTAAGATCTTTGTCCTTTTGATATTTTGCATATTTTAAATTAGATTTTCTGTCAGGCAATATCCATTCTTTATAAAGGGAAATTGATAGCCATTCATAATAGGATGAACTGATTCTATTAGTTATCAGGACACCATCTGCAATTAATCTTTCAATGTTGCCCTTTTGAGAAATACATATTGATGTTTTTCTCTTATTTTACTAATAGGATATTTCGACAGAATTATAATGTATTAGCTATTTTTAGTATCCTAGTGTACTAAGGTGTCTTGCTTAAATGTAATAGGAATCCATAGATGATCCATTCAAGTGGTTTGAAGAGTTTGTTGCAACTGTCTCTGCTACATTTTGGTATTGCACTTTTTTTGGCTTTAATATTATAAGCACCAAGCTTCAGTTTTCATTTGGTTTAGGTGTCAGTGGTTTTGCCCTGGTTTAATGCATATACAATCCCATGAGAACTCAGTGTATTTTTATTTCTGAAGGGCAAATCTTGTATCTTGAAATTTACTACAGACAGTATTATCAATACTCAGAGAAAACTGCTGAAACTGGGACTTGGTACTTTTAATGCCTGACAGGAAGTCTTTTTTTTTTTTATAAATTTTTATTTATTTTATTTATTTATTTTACCCCCAAAGCCCCAGTAGATAGTTGTACGTCATAGGTGCACAGCCTTCTAGTTGCTGTATGTGGGACGCGGCCTCAGCATGGCCGGAGAAGCGGTGCGTCGGTGTGCGCCCGGGATCTGAACCCGGGCCGCCAGCAGCGGAGCGCGAGCACTTAACTGCTAAGCCATGGGGCCAGCCCCTGACGGAAGTCTTTTGAACTTTGTTTTAGTTAGAGTGGTGACTTAAAATGGTCACCAACCTCTATGTGAAATTTAACTACATCGTAAGTATAGGCATCAATTTTTGCTATTCAAATGGTTATTTTTAAAACATGAATGATTTCTTTCTTTTTTTTTTTTTTGAGGAAGATCAGCCTTGAGCTAACATCCGTGCTAATCCTCCTCTTTTTGCTGAGGAAGACCGGCTCTGAGCTAACATCTATTGCCAATCCTACACCTTTTTTTTTTTCCCCCCCAAAGCCCCAGTAGATAGTTGTATGTCATAGTTGCACATCCTTCTAGTTGCTGTATGTGGGATGCCGTCTCAGCATGGCAGGACAAGCGGTGCATCAGTGCGCGCCTGGGATCCGAACCCGGGCCGCCAGTAGTGGAGCCCGCGCACTTAACCGCTAAGCCATGGGGCCGGCCCATAAAACATTAATGATTTCTTAACTCATTGACTTTTTTAAAATGAATGATGCCTGTTTTTTGTTTGTTTTTTTGAGGAAGATTGGCCGTAAGGTAACATCTGTTGCCAATCTTCCTCCTTTTTTTTTCTCCCCAAAACCCTAATAGATAGTTGTATGTCATAGTTGTACATCCTTCTAGTTGCTGCATGTGGGACACCCACCTTAGCATGCCTTGATGAGCAGTGAGTAGGTACGAGCCCAGGATCCAAACCCTGGGCCCCTGAAGGAGAGCGCGTGAACTTAACTGCTAAGCCACCGGGCCAGCCCCTCTCTCTGATATTTTTTATGAAATATATTTGTTGCAGAAGTTTATACATCCTAGCATTTAATATTATAAAATTTTATTGCACTGTGTCTTACATCCGAAAGTGACTATGATATTGTTGGTAAACATTTAAAACAATGTTGTGATTCTATCTGCTTAGAAAAAAGTAGAATATACACAAGTATATTAGAAGTTATAGCTAAGTGTTAGGATTTTATGCATTTTTGTATGATCTAACTTTTTCAATGAGCTTATTAACTATTATCTTATTTTAAAAGTATTTTCATTATGAATAAAGTAGATGAAATTAAGTATCACATACTCAAATTTCTGACGGGGCTCAGGCAAGTGAGGTGAGTGCATGAGGTCAAGTAGATAACCAGTCGTAACAACTAATAGGCAATAGTGGAAACTAGGTCAAACCGGAACACGTATATGTACCTGATCTAATGGGGACAGGCTAGACTGATTGCTCTACAGGAATGGGACACATTGCTAGATATGGTGATTTTTTTTTTTTTTTTTTTAAGAAAAATTTATATCTGGATTTTTTAGAAATAGCTGCAGCTCATTCAGATGAAACAAATTTGCAGCAGACAGATCACCTGCAGAATACTACTCTGAAAGCTTTCATTATATGCTATTCTTAGGAAATTCATGAGTTATTTTATTGAAAATTGCATAGGCTTGATTTTTCCCTGATTTGTATTTTTGGTCTCTCTTAGTGTTGTTTTCTCTTTACTTTTTCTTGAAGAAATAAAATATTGACCAGATGTTTGTCTCGTGTTTGATTTTAGTATTATGGAGCAATATCACGAAATCGTAATTATGGAGGAAATACTATGTCCTATTTCTGATTAGATAAAATCTGATTTTAATAATGTTAGGGACATAGTATTGAGCCATCTTTTGTGTCACCATTGTTCTTCATTAGCTATTAATATTAGAGTGTTTACATACTCAAGAGATTTGTGTAGTGCTTTTAATAATAATTTGCTTTCATCTTTCTTGAGTTTAAGTGATATTTGATTTGTCATTTCAGGAAAACTAATTTTAATCTATTTCTATGGAAAGTATCCTTATGTTGTGTAATCTATAACCACTTACAGTCACGTACATTATAATCTTAGAAGATTATACATTTTCTTTTTTATTATGAAATTTTTCTTTATAATAGCAATTCTGTTTATTAAAGAAAAGTAGAAAAAGTACAGTAAGGCAAAAACCCTCTCCAGTCTTAGAACCAAACACAATAATGATTGTTTCCTTTCAATCTTTTTGTTTTTTCTTTTTGTAAATCCTTGAATTTGAGAATTAGGAGTAGTTTATGTGATTATAATGATAATACATATACTATTTTATATCTTGATTATTTTTAACAGATTATGAGCATTTTTCTAATTATTCATCTTTTAAGCATTGCTTTAACAGCTATGACATTTTTTGTTCAACCAGAGGCCATAATTTAATCATTTTTGTGATATTGACTAGGTTGCTTCTGATTATATGTTACTAAAAAGAGCGCTAAGATGGCCAACTTTATACATGAAGGCTTTCTAAATTTAGGGTAGTTCCTTACAATAGATTCCTAGCAGTTAAATTTTACTGGTTTAAGATATAAACCAATTTAAGGTATAAACAACTTAAAGAATTTCACATATCGTTTCCAGAGGAGTTGCACACTGCATTGGAAATTATTCTTTTAAAAGATCTTTGCTGTTTTGATAGGCAAACAGTTTGTATCTCATTTTATTAGTATTTCTTTAAAGTATTTTTTCATGATTATAAAATTAGTACCTGTTGGTTGAAGAAAATTTGGAAAACAGAAATACATAAAAATTACCCTTAAACCCATGACCCGGATATAATCAATGTTAATATTTTGGTGTAAATCCTTTTTTTGAGATATAATTGACATAACATTAATTTCAGGTGTACAACATGATGATTTTTGTATATATACAAAATGATCGCTACAGTAAGTCTAGTTAACATCCGTCCCCTCACATAGTTACAAATTGTTTTTTCTTGTGATGAGAACTTTTAAGATCTTCTATCTTAGCAACTTTCAAATATACAGTACAGTATTATTAACTAGTCACCATGGTGTACATTACATCCTCAGGACTTTATGAGTTTGGGGTGTTTGTTTTTTAAGATTCCACATGTAAGTGATATCATATGGTATTTGTCTTTCTCTCTCTGACTTATTTCACTTAGCATAATGCCCCCAAGGTCCGTCCATGTTGTCACAAGTAGTAGGATTTCCTTCGTTTTTTGTTTTTTGTTGAGAAAGATTCGCCCTGAGCTGACATCTGTTGCCAGTCTTCCTCTTTTTCTTGAACAAGATTCACCCTAAGCTAACAGCTTTGTCAGTCTTCCTCTCTTTTGTATGTGGGTTGCCGCCACAGCATGGCCGCTGATGAGTGGTGTAGGTCTGCACCTGGGAACCAGACCCCGACCTCTGAAGTGGAGTGTGCCGAACTTAACCACTAGGCCACAGGGCTGGCCCAGGATTTCCTTCTTTTTTATGGCTGAATAATACTCCCTTTTTGTGTATATGTGTGTGTGCGTGTATTTGAATCACATTTTCTTTATCCATTCATCCATCAGTGGACACTTAGATTGTTTCTGTGTCTTGGCTATTGTAAATAATGCTGCATAATTTATAATCAATGTTAATATTGTGGTGTAAATCCTGTCTTTTTTTTCTTTCATTTTTATTGAGATATAGTTGACGTACAGCATTGCATAAGTTTAAAGTGTACAGCATAATGGTTCAACTTACATATATTGTGAAATGATAACCACAGTAAGTTTAGTTAACATCCATTATCTCATAAGGATGTAAGGGAAAAAAATGTTTTTTTCCTTGTGTTGAGAGTTTTTAGGATTTATTCTCTTAGCAAGTTTCAAATATACCGTATAGCAGTGTTAACTATAGTCATCATGTTGTATATTACATCCCTAGTACTTATTTATCTTATAACTGGAAGTTTATACCTTCTGACCACCTTTGTCCAATTCTCCCTCCCCCTAACCTTGGCCTCTGGTAGCCACAGTCTGATCTCTTTTTCTATGAGTTTGTTTTGTTTTTTAGATTGCACATATAAGTGAGATCATATAGTATTTGTCTTTCTCTAGCTGACTTATTTCACTTAATTTAATGCCCCAGGGTCCATCCATGTTGTCACAAATGGCAGGATTTCCTTCTTTTTTTTTTTATGGCTGAATAGTATTCCATTGGGTGTGTGTATGTGTGACTCTATATAGATATATATACATATATCACATTTTCTCTAGCTATTCATCTGTTATTGGACACTTAGATTGTCTCCACATCTTGGCTGTTGTAAAAAATGCTACAATGAACACAGTACAGATATCTCTTCAATGTAGTGATTTCATTTCCTATCTTTTTTAAATGTGCATCTGATATGAGTAAAATTGGGATCTTACAATACTGCTTACTAACTTGCTTTTTTCACCTAATATATTATGAATATCCTCTCATTCATGAGTAGTCTTTGATAATTTTTCTTTTTCAGTTTTATTAATTTTTATAATTTTTAATAATAATATATTTATGTGGTATAAAACTGAAAAGGTATAAAAGGTCACACAGAAAAAGTCTTCTTACCCATCTTCCCCAGCTACCCGTTTCTTCTCCCACCAGATGCCTCTGTATTAGACAAACACATATTTTTTTCTTTTTAGTTTTAAAAATATACAAAGAAAGCATATCATACACATTTCTATACCTTGCTTTTTTTTTTCCTTTTTAACTGAACAAAATGTTTTGGAGATAGCAGTACATAAACAGCTTCCTTATTCTTTTTTATAGCCTTGTACATTGTATGGGTGTAATATGATTTATGTAACCTAACCCTTTATGGACATTTAGGTTTACAGCCTTTTAACTACTACAAACAGTACCTTGAATAACTTTGTACATACCTTATTTTGCAAATGTATATGATATGTATAAAGTAAATTCCTAGAAGTGGGGTTACTGAATCAAAGTATATTTAATGCATTTGCAATATTGTATGTTGTCAAGTTGGCAAAGGATTTTATCAGTTTACCCTTTTACTAGCAACAGCAATATATGAGAAGGTCAGTGTTGTTTTTTTTTTTTTTTTGTCAATCTGATGGGTGAAAAATGTTATCTCCTTAATTTTAACATGTAAGAATATGATTTCCAATGGCTAGATGAATACCATCCATTTCATGAGGGTATCATTTATTTAACCAATTTCTATTACTGTACAGTTGGTTTTTCATTTTACTATTATAAAGTGCTGCGGTGACAGTACATATGAGTTTTTTAATACTTAAATCTTTTTAACCATATAACATTGGTGTCTTTCTTTTTTCGGTTAACAAACATTTTTTCCATGTTATAAAAAAATTGTATTTTCATAGGCAACATAATAGTCCATCATATGAACATTTCCTAAACTGTTGTTTTGGACATTTAGGTTGTTCCTAATTACTCAGTATTGTAAAAAACCAAAACCAAGTAATATTTCATTTAAAATGGTTACCTTTAGAGAGATTCCAGGAGATTGAATTGCTAAAGTGTTAAGGGTCAGAATGAATATGAATATATTCAAAGTTTTTGGTCTGTAATGCCAAGTTGCTAAGAAAAATTGTTCATACTGTTTATATTTTTAATTTGACTTTTTGTGAATTGTCTGTTTATATTCCCTTGGGTGGCCCTTCTGCTTTTAGTTGTTTGGTTCATGGACCCTATAGTAGTGGTTCTCAAAGGTAGGGGCAGAGGGACAGTGAGAGGTTTTGTTGGTTGTCACATGGACTGATATTTAATAGTCAGGACCAAGGGTGCTTAATGTTCTGCAATGAGTAGGATGGTCCTAGTCGGTGAAGAATTGTCCTAGTGACCCCATTCCTAAGCACTATTCTGCAGTAAGAAAATGAACACATCATGTTTGTTGAAAATATTTTCCCCAATTTTTTACTTTCTAATTTCCCTTTGACAAATAGAAATAATGAATTTTTCATGAGGTCAAATTTTTTAATGTTTATATCCATTATTTATTTCATTATTAGTGAACCTGAAAAGTTATTTAATATCTAGAGGTTAGGTAAATATTCACAAGTATTTTTCCTATTTTCCCGTTAGGTGGGTACACAGTTTTATGAAAAGAAAAGCGATTCCCTAAGATCTTCTCAACGTAAATGTTAAGTGAAACACTTGAAAAATGCGTTAAGACTTGAGTGCTCTTTTGAAGTGTTTCTTTTACAGGTCTGTATTTGTTGTAGAAAACTTGGGAAATGAAAAAACTAAAATAAAAATCACTTATAACCCTTTCACTTGGAGATAGGCTCTTGACATTTTTATGTATTTCCTACTACTTTATTTTGCTCTGCAGATATGTCTTTAAATTTTATTAATTTTAAATTAAGAAACTAATACATGAATATGTTCTCATTGTAAAAATTGAAACCTTATAGTTAAAGCTAAAGACTCCCAGTGACTTCTATCCCTACTCCCAGTCCTCTCTGGAGAGAGTACTTAAGAGTTTTTGTATATATCTCTTTGTTTATCTGTAGAAATAAAGTATTATTTTCGGTTGTAAAAAAAATACTTATATGCAACTTGCTTTTCTTTATTTTCAACTAAACAGTAGGTTTTTTGGATAGTGTATGTAAAGACTTTTCAAACTGCTGTATAATATTAAATAGCGTGTATATACCATAATTTATTCAGCTGTTCTCTCATTGTGGGACATTTTGGCTGTTTCCTTTTTGTTGTTGGTACTACAATGTTGCAAAAAAGCATTCTCACACATGCCTGTCCTTTCATGTATATTCATTCGTTTATTAAGTATTGTTTTCCTGCCATAGCCAAGCACTGTTTGAGGCACTGGAAATTAAGAGGGGAGCAAGATGGTCTATCACATCACAGAGCTTATACTCTAGAAAAAGGAATAGCTATAAAAACTTGAATTTGTAATAAAATACCAAGTAGCAATAAATGCTGGGAAGAAAAATAAAGCAGAGAAAGGGGATATAAAGTGTTGGAGGACAGGGCTGCTCCTTTCAATATACTAGTGAGGGATGGTTTCCATGAGTAGGCAATACTTGAGCGGTGACTTAAATAAAGTGAAGGAGTGAACCATGTGGAGATTTGGAGTAAGAGCATTCCATGTAGAGGGAGCAGCAAATGTAAACGACTTGAGAGGGGAATAGGCCTTGGGATGTTTGAAGAACAGCACGAACACCAGTGTGGCTGAAGCAAAGTTGAGGAGACTGTTAAGTGAAGTTGCACAAATCAACAGGAGCTAAAATATTTAGAGCTGTGCCGTCCAATACAATAGCCATGAGTCACGTGTGGTTGTTGAGCACTGAATTTCTAAGACTTAGGACCAAAAAAAGAATGTGAACTATCTCATTAATAACATTCTATGTTGATTATATGTTAAAATAATATTTTAGACATATTAAGTTAAATAAAATATATTATTAAAATTAACGTATTTCTTTTTACTTTTTAAAATGTGGCTACAAAAAAATTTAAAACTACGTATGTAGCTCATTTCTACTGGACAATGCTAGTTTAGGGTCTTAAAATCCATGGTAAGACATTTTGATTAAATGTGATAGTAAGACATTAGAAAATATTAGGTAGAGGAATGATGTGATAAAGTTAGAGCTTTTAAAGAATCACTCCACTCTGATTATTCTGTGAAGAAAAGACAGTACAGAAGTAAGAGTAAAAGCAGGGAAACTAGTTAAGAGGCTGTTGAAGTAGTCCAGATAAGAAATGATAATAAGGGTAAAGATAGTGAGAGCATTTGGGATAATTTTTGAAACTAGTGTAAAACTAACTTCCTAATGTTTTGGATAATGGGCTGTGAAGGAGACTGGAACCAAAGATAACTGCAGGTTTTCAGCCTTAGCAGCTGGGTTGGACAGTGATAATGTTTACTGGGTTTTGAGAGAATTAGGGTAGAAAAATAAAGAGTTTTGTTTTAGATATTATTTTTAATACAGTAAACTTTTACTGAAATATAACAGCATACCAAAAAGTACAGTAGTTCCCCCATATCAGCAGGGGATACATTCCAAGACCCCCAGTGGATGCCTGAAACTGCAGATAATACTGACCCCTATTATATATCATGTTTCCTTCTGTATATATGTACCTATGATAAAGTTTAATTTATAAATTAGGCACAGTAAGAGATTAACAATAATAACTAATAATAAAGTTGGCTTTGGGGCCATTATTAAGTAAAATAAGGGTTACTGGAATACAAGCACTGCAGTACCATGACAGTTGATCTGATAATCAAGAGGACTACTAAGTGACTAATAGGAGGGTAACTATACACTGTGGATATGCTGGAAAATGGGATGATTCACATCCTGGGTAGGACGAAGAGGGATGGCCAAGATTTCATTATGCTGCTCAGAACGACACCCAATTTAAAACTTATGAATTGCTTATTTCTGGAATTTTCCATTTAATTTTTTGGACCACAGTTGACCTCAGATAACTGAAACCGCAGCAAGCAGAACTGGGGATAAGGGGGAACTACTGTATGCAAATACTAAGTGTAGCTTACATGACCTTAGCTCATGTAAGCAGTAGTCAAATTAAAAACCAGATCCACTATCCTAGTAGTTCCCACTTGTGCTCCTAACTCTGTAAATTAGTGGTGGTGTTCATTGCAATTTCAAAGTCCCAGACTATAGGATTGCTTACGTTGTGCCTTAGAATTGAGAAACTTGGAAAATTATCAAAGATTGTGTCTAAAACTTTAGGAGTAATTAGGGACTATTTTCTGAGCTCATAACTTTTTTTTTTTTTTTTTTTTTGTGAGGAAGATCAGCCCTGAGCTAACATCCATGCTAATCCTCCTCTTTTTGCTGAGGAAGACCGGCTCTGAGCTAACATCTATTGCCAATCCTCCTCCTTTTTTATTCCCCAAAGCCCTAGTAGATAGTTGTATGTCATAGTTGCACATCCTTCTAGTTGCTATATGTGGGACGCGGCCTCAGCATGGCCGGAGAAGCAGTGCGTCCATGCGTGCCTGGGATCCGAACCCCGGCCGCCAGTAGCTGAGCGCGGGCACTTAACCGCTAAGCCTCGGGGCCGGCCCTGAGGTCATAACTTTTGCTTGGTTTTCAAGTTTAGATTTGTTTTTAAGACACAGTATGTAAGAAATTAACTGTAATCCTAAACAGTTGGGTATATTTGTGGCACTACTATTTATAACTATACTCATTTTGTAAGAATAGAAATCTCCACCTGTGATATTGTGGTTAAAGAAATAGCTGTAGAAGTTTTTTGGAGGAAAATAAATCATTAAACTTTCCCTATCCCCAAAAGTAGAGATTTTAAGAAGGCCTACAAAAATTATTTAAAAGATAAAGGATATGGGCCAGCCCCATGGCTTAGCGGTTGGGTGCGCGCGCTCCGCTGCTGGCGGCCCGGGTTCGGATCCCGGGTGCGCACCGACGCACCGCTTCTCCGGCCATGCTGAGGCCGTGTCCCACATACAGCAACTAGAAGGAAATGCAGCTATGACATACAACTATCTACTGGGGCTTTGGGGGGAAAATAAATAAATAAATAAAATTATTGGAAAAAAAAAAGATAAAGGATAATGAGGTACTATGTAATTTAATATTTTTCTTTAAGATTGGATAGTTTCCTCCGATTTATGGATTCCATGTGTTCTCAATTTCAGATGTGCAAGAATTGGAATTCTATACAAGTAAAAATGCAACAAACTTGGCAAGATATGAAAATTGCTAGATTTTTTTTATTTTATTGTTTTCAGGAAGTCTGTATAGTCTACTGGAGGATTGAAAGGTGTCTTTATCCTTTGTTTCGTGTGAAACAAATTCTAGTATCCATTATATTTCTGAGAAATTTTAAAAATGGAGGAAGTTATGAGAAAATTGTATTTATTTTTCAAACTGTTGGTAATTTGGGCAAAGAAGTTGATAATTTGGGCAAAGTTTTCCTTTATTTTGTTGAGTATTCTATTTGTATTTTGTGGAGTGTGTAAAATTAATAAGAGATGGTGGTAAATACGTGAACCTACATGTATGATAAAATTGTGTAGAACTAAATAAATACACATGCACACAAATGACTACAAGTAAAACTGGAGAAATTTGAATAGGATGAGTGGATTGTATCAGCATTGTTATGGTTTTTATGCTACAGTTGTGCTATTATACTACAGTTTTTTTAAAATGTTGCCATTGGGGGAAACTGGGTAAAGTGCACACTGTATCTCTCTGTATTATTTCCTACAACTCTGTGTGAATCGGAAATTGTCTCAATAAAAGTTTCAATTAAAAATTGATAAAGGAAGAAATCTATTCAGGATGGAGGATATAGATATTTCAAAGCCTCACTAGACCTAAAATCTCAAGCACTGCTTTTATGATAATTTTCAGAAAAGCATATACATTTCAGTTAGTTTCTGTTCTGAGCAAGTGAAACTGTCATTTTTATAGTCCATCATTTTGGATGGACTAAGTGCCTTTGTTTCTTCTGCCCTTCACCTTATCCTGTCATTCCCCACCAAGTATTAAAATTCAAACATTTTAAGTCCTTAAAATAAGTACTTTATCAAAAGAATGTCTCTGAAATAATAGCTATGTGCTATGTAGATAAAACCGTTACGCATAGTATATCACTTATTTTTTGTGTCTACACTATAATATCAGTAAAGGCTGTTGCTCATGATGGGAAAATAGCCTCATGTAAAACTTCATGTTGTGCTGTTACTCAGAATGTAAATCTACCATATATTGTTTAAATATCCTGCTTTATTTATTCCTCAATGATTCGTTGTTGGTATTTTTTAGAAATTTGAATGTTTTTCTTTTTAAAACTCCATTATTTTAATCAAAACTGTCATTTTTGTTTTCTAGGAGTGAAAGGATTGGAAAAGTTTGTCCTTGATTTTTCTCTCTTTAAAGGTAATCTGCTTGTTTAGTTCACTAATCATACAAATGTAATACAATTTTCCGTTTGGGGTGGCAGTCTACATTCAGTTGTTAAAATAGAAATTTTATTATATAGTGCTGATTCTTTTCTATTTGCCTCTCAAAATGCAGTCTAATCTCTAAAAGAAAATAATCCACGTGATTTATGACATGGAAGTAAATATCAAAATAAATTCAAACTACATTTCTACTTCATGCTCTACAGATTTTTTTTTTCAGAAATTTATGAAAAATCTTTGCTGTTTTAGTTTGTTTGCCTGAAACTGTATTTTACTCATAAATTGAAATATTGGAGCCATGGGAATAAAGGTTCAGCGTCCTCGATGTTTTTTTGACATTGCCATTAATAATCAACCTGGTAAGAAAATTAGTGTTACTATTTAATGTTTATAAATGAGTATTTAATAGTTTAAATTAGTAGAGAAGTTTAAATCAACTTCCTTCTTTTTCAGCTGGAAGAGTTGTCTTTGAATTATTTTCTGATGTGTGTCCCAAAACATGTGAGAACTTCCGTTGTCTTTGTACAGGTTTGTTGGCATTTTCAATTGCCCTAATTGTAGTCCCATTTGACTATGGCATGCTTTAATTTTTTATTTAACATGTTTTAGATTTCTTCATGCATATTACTTCCTTCTCTTAGCACGCAGATTATGCAACATTGACTAGAATGTGAAAGTAATTCTTAGAAATATTGGTTGTAATAAGATTTTATCTGAGATTTCTATACTTTCCAGAAAAATATGGATGATTTTTTTTTTAATGAATTTTTAAATTTCTGAGGGGAGTGAAAATTCTGTAGTTTAAAGAAATCTGTATAGTTCAAGAGAGGTATATTTTACAGAGCAAAAGCTTTCATTAATTTTGCTTTAATAGTACTTCCTTGATTTCCTTTCTACTAAATGGCCTACACTTTTTCTTCTCTGTAGGTGAAAAGGGGACAGGGAAATCAACTCAGAAGCCATTACATTATAAGAGTTGTCTCTTTCACAGAGTTGTCAAAGATTTTATGGTTCAAGGTGGTGACTTCAGTGAAGGTAAGACTTTGATTCCCATAAAAGAAAATCATATGTTTATATTCTTTGGTAAATATCAGAGATCTCAAAGTTAGACATATCTTTAGAAATACTAGTCTAGTTTTCTTCTCACCCCACTTAGTCTTTGGTCAAGCAATAAGGAGTACTCATAGAAATAGATAAAAAGAAAGAAGCATATAGGAAATAATTTCACCTTTGCATGAATTAATTTCAGAAATTTGCGTCTGGATAAAAAACAAACAACACTGTATTCATCTCTTAGTAACCTGTTAATGTGTGTGTTTGATTTTGTCACAACTGGTAATCCTTAACTACAATATAGTTTTACCTATACTTTTTTTTTTTCTTTCGTGAGGAAGATTAGCCCTGAGCTAACATCTAATGCCAATCCTCCTCTTTTTGCTGAGGAAGACTGGCCCTGGGCTAACATCCGTGCCCATCTTCCTCCACTTATATGGGACACCGCCACAGCATGGCTTGACAAGCGGTGTGTCAGTGCGCGCCTGGGATCCAAACCCCTGCAGCCACAGCGGAGCGCGCGCACTTAACTGCTACGCCACCGGGCTGGCCTCTACCTTGAGTATTGTTGATTCCGAGTAATTCGAGCACTTGCCTTGTAAAAAGCGTTTTGTTTAGGTAGCATCTTCAAGGAGATTAGTCTTGAAAGTTCTAAGAGTCCATGCTTTTTATTCTTAGGAAATGGACGAGGAGGGGAATCTATTTACGGAGGATTTTTTGAAGGTAAAAATGTTCACATTTAAATTGTGTTTTTAATATTTTCTATTTTATTTGATTTTTCTCTATTGAATCAATAAGGCTGTTCATTAAACAGTATACTAATATTCAACTACCTTCAACTATCTGGAGGTTAATTTTCTTGTGAAAAATTTTATGTGAGACTTTTTATAGAGTAGGATTTTTTGTGTGTTTAGGACATTTGTATATCATATTTGAAGGGTTTCAGTGATCTAGAATAAACTCTTAGAATTACAGTGCTAGAATAGGAACTTCCATAGCTTGATCTTAATTTTTATTAAAGGAGATTCAGCAGTATTTCTTAGTAACTATCCACATTTTTAGTACATTTTTCTATGAGGATTTTAAAAAAAAGTCTCTGATTTTCTAACGTTGGGCTATAATAATGTTTTTCCCAAATTTAAGTTTTCTCTGTGGAATTTTTTATTGATGTGAAGATTATTTGAAAGACTATAAGCATATGAATGTGGAAATAATTTCATATTTCCCATCTTTCACTTTTGGGATTAAGTGAAATTTTGTTTGACATTCCACTTGCTTTGTTCTCATATTCTTATCCAAGATTGGAAGGCAAGCTTCTCTCTTTTCAATATGTGATGCTGTGGGAGAGGTTAAGTTAAGAAGTGCCTCTCTGTGCTCAGAATAATATTGTATGTGCTTTTTTCTGTTCAGAAATGAAACATGAATTGTGAAAAAATCCTATTTGGATTCCTTCTCTTGCTTTTTAAGGAGTTTCATTTTTTGTTTAAATAAAGGTGTGTTTTTTCCAAAAAAAATGTAAAGGACAAATGTAAATGGAAAGAAAGGAGGTTGATACAGTATTTGGATTTTATAGACAAGTATTGAAAATTAGAAATATTTTATCCTAAAAAGGTGGGAGAGGGAATTGGTTAATATTTGATTCTCTCTTCTTTTAACCTGAATTTTATCTAAATTTTGTCTGGATCTAAAGAACACATGATATAAACACAAGCTATGAAGAGGAGTAAAAATGAAATTTTTTTGGAGGTTATGCCTGTAATGTAACTGGAAACTTTGCTTTTCTGTAGATGAGAGTTTTGCTGTTAAACACAACAAAGAATTTCTCTTGTCAATGGCCAACAGGGGGAAGGATACAAATGGTTCACAGTTCTTCATGTAAGTAGTTATGATCTGATGATTTAAAATATCCCTTTTTTGGTGTGTTGTTTCTCTGTGTGCCTGCCATTGATCACTAATAAATAGGAGAGGGATCTATGAGGGGGAGAATTTTTGAAGGAAGGAGAACAAAGAATTGCTGAAGAGGGAAAACTTTTTGAAAGGGGAATTGAACTGTACTGCTAAAGTTTTCAAATGATGAAGACTTGTCAAGGGACACAGGACCCCACTTGAAGGGATGGGGTGTGGGGTTCCCACTGGCCAACGTAGGACAATTTCAGCATGCAAATAAATAATGATAATATCAGATTATCAAATAAAATAGAAATCCAGGATTCCATACAGATATAAATAATAAATGAATAAATAACAAGAGAGAAGGAAAAGCTCTTCCTTCGTAGAATGTCAACTAATAAATATAAAAGGAATGATCGAGTTAGAAAGTTACCATTTTGCAGTCATCTCAGTAATAATTCATTCAGTCAATCTTCATTATTCGAAGATTCTCTATTTGTGAATTTGCCTACTCACTAAAATTTATTTATAACCCCGGAGTCTATACTGCTAATGTTTTCCAATATGACTACAAAAAAATTGTGACCAGGGCTTTTGTCAGCAATGCACATTTTTTATCATGTCCTCTGGGTACAGATTTGCTCTCTCTTCAGTAGCCTTCAACTCTCCTGGTCTCAGAAGAACTTAACCTGTCAGCACCATATGGATTATTCCGATGTTTTCCTATTCCATATTTGTAATTCCTTTCTTCAACAGTGAGAAACCTGGCTCCCATTATCTTCAAAATTTCTACTTATTTGCTGAATCCTAGAATAAAAAATTGCCATTCTATACTACTGTGAAAAGTCACCTACTAACTCGAGTTCACTGATTATTTATAGCTGTTTTTGTTGTTAGACTGAGGATATGTAGTTAAAATACCTTGTTTAAAAGTGACTTGGATTAGTACTTATCGGTGTGAATTTTGTGTGGTTTTGTGACTCAAAATATGTTAGGTTCATTTGTTTCTGACATATTTCATTTTGTTCTCCTTCTCACTGTGTTGTTTTGATTTGTTTTTTTAAGTTTATAAAACATTAACATGATTCCAAAAGTCAAAGCAAAAAGAATACCCTTGAAGTATCACTCCCACCTAACTCTTCACTCCATTTCCATTCTGTCTTTTTTTTTTACCCACTTCCACCCATTCATATTAGTAACCATCCTCATTAGTTTCTGGTTTATCTTTCTGTATTTCTTTTTGCAAACATAAGCACAGATACATGTATATTTTCTTTTATTTATTTATTTATTTCCCCAAAGCCCCAGTAGACAGTTGTATGTCATAGCTGCACATCCTTCTAGTTGCTGTACGTGGGACGTGGACTCAGCATGGCCGGAGAAGCGGTGCGTCGGTGCGCGCCCGGGATCCAAACCTGGGCCGCCAGCAGCGGAGCGTGCGCACTTAACCGCTAAGCCATGGGGCTGGCCCTTTATTTTCTTATTTTCCCTTTTTTCTTACACGGTAGATAGCATACTATATATATAATACTTTGCGCCTTTTCACTTATCGATATATCCTGGAAATCCCTGCGTATCAGTTCATAGAGCTTTTTCTCATTGTTTTTAAAGCTGCATAGTACTTTATTTTGTATATATACTATAGTTTGTTCAACTAATTGCATATATATGGGTCTTTCTGATTTTTTAAATGAAAACAACTTATATCATGTGTGTTGTAGAAAAATTAGAACACATAGATAAGAAGAAAAACAATCCCATCCCTAGACTATCTTTCTATGCAATAAAAATGTAGGTGGAGTGTTGCATATACTCTATAATCAACATTTGGATATCATATAAATCTCTTTGCATGTCACAAATATTAATTAACGTTTAATAGCTACATGGTTTTTAAAAAATTTTTTTACTGTTGGTTTGTTTTTTAAATCAGGACCCAAACAATGGGCACACACAGCCTTTCGTTATGTCTTTTATTTTATTTATTTGTTGAGGAAGATTTGTCCTGAGCTAACATCTGTGCAAATCTTCCTCTATTTTTCAGTATGTGAGCTGCCAGCACAACATGGCCGCTAACAAAGTGGTATATGTCTGCGCCCTGGAACCGAACCTGGGCTGCCAAAGCAGAGCACATTGAACTTAACCATTGGGCCACCGGGGCTGGCTCTAATAGCTACATGTTAATACATTGTTTGAATGTTCTGTGCTTTATTTATTTAATTAATCTCATTTTTGAACATTTGGTTTGCTTCCTGTTTTTCAAACTGCTGCAGTGAACATTGTTGTACCTATTGTTTGATGCATTTTTAATTATTTCTTTCATATAAGTTGCTAGAAGTTTACTTAGTGAAATGTTTACACATTTTTGAGCCTTTCCATATATATTGCTACATTGACTTCCAAAAAGAAGTATAGTTTACTCTAGTATCAGCAGTATATAAGTGCCAATTTCACAAGATCCTCAACAACACTGATCATTATCATTCATTTTCTCTTTTTTAAGTAAAATCATTCTGTGCTAACCAAAACCCCTATGTTAAGTTCATGTAATCCTTTGTGTATATTCTTAGAATCTTCCCTCTAAGTGTTGATTTCTCTTTACCTCTTTCCATTTCTAGATAACCTGTCTTTACTTCTTCTGTGTTCTATTGTTTTTTAAGGGAAACAACCTCAGGTTTTAATCTTTAAAAAATATTTTTTATCATGGTAACATAAAATTTACTATGTTAACCATTTGTAACTGTACAATTCAATCATATTAATTATATTCATAATGCTGTACAACTGTTACTACTATTTCCAAAACTTTCATTATCCCAGACTAACCATTTTCCCTTCCCCTAGCCCCTGGTAACCTCTATTCTACTTTCTGTCTCTATGAATTTACCTATATAAGTAGAGTCATGCAATATTTGTCTTTCTGTGTCTGGTTTATTTCACTTAGCACATTTTCAAGGTTCATCTGTGTTGTAGCATGTATGAAAACTTCATTCTTTTTTATGGCTGAATATCACTCCATTATATGTACATATCACGTTTTGTTTATCTGTATTCATCTGTTGGTGGGCATATGGGTTGCTCCACCCTTTTGGCTATTGTGAATAATGCAGTGAACATTGTTGAGTCTTTGTTTTCAGTTATTCTGTATATATACCTAGGAGTGGAATTGCTGGATTATATGGTAATTCTATGGTTAGCTCTTTGAGGAACCACCAAACTGTTTTCCACAGTGGTTGCATCATTTTACATTCCCACCAGCGCTGTGCAAGGGTTGCATGTTTTCCACATCCTCATCAACACACTTTTTCACCAATCTGAAAATGACCATGAAAGCACTGCGAGTATTGGTTTAGGTGTTACAAATAAATTCTAGTGAGCAAGCAAACGTGCAGATATGGAATCGGGGTGAGTATGTAGCTGCAGTACACACTGAATGTAACATGTAATACAAATACATATATGGGGTACACCTAGGTTTTTACATTTCTAGGTTTTAGCAAGTTCAGGTGAGCATAGCTGTTACAGTGAGAAAACAATTACAGGTTATTAGATTTTTAAAATGAACTTTTAAAAATACATGTACATGTTAGAATTTTTTTCAGTAGTATTGTATGTGCTTTAACCAAAGATTAGCTTAAATTGTATTTCTTCTTCCAAATATGTAATGCTTTTTTTGATAAGATTTTTAAAAATAATAAATCTTATACAATGCCCATCTTCAATCTGTTGTACCATTATGTCTTCATGCCTACTCAAATAAGCAGCCTTCTTAACTACAAGGATTTAAGGTTGATATGGAGGAAAAAACGGGATTTTAAAAATTACTTCATTTTCAAAAAAGGACTTCTTGCTTATTTTGGGTTTTATCCAAAGTTTTAATCGAGATCTCCTTCTTCGCTGTAAAGTTTACTTTATGTCAGCGATAACAAACTCAAAGGCCTACAGGTCTTAGGCAAGTGACCTAAGCAAGAAAGCCAACTGGGACAAGAAACTAAACTATTAATCCCAGTATTAAAAAAGACGGGAATACTCAGCCTGACCAATTATTGACACGTGCCAGGTGTCACATCTTCCAGGGTTCCAAAAAGGTCTGAAATCTTTATGTAAAAGTATCCAAAATTTTAAATGTTGGCAGCTAATTAAAAAATTTATAAAAACTATATGGACCATTTCTGTTCAGGTTCAACAAAACATTTGTGAGAGCTACCAGAATATGACCTGTGCTTTAACTTGAAAATGTTAAAATTGAAAAGCACTAGTTTTAAACCTGTGAACTGTGGAATGGTTTGATAAATTATGGTATGTCCATAGAGTAGAACATTATACAACCATGAATATTCAGTAAGAACCCACTCATATGCAAGAGATATGGTTGGATAGAAATAACACCAAAGTGTTAACTTTAATAATTTTTTTTTTATTTGTTTATTTTCCCCCAAAGCCCCAGTAGATAGTTGTATGTCGTAGTTGCACATCCTTCTAGTTGCTGTATGTGGGACGCGGCCTCAGCATGGCCGGAGAAACGGTGCGTCGGTGCGCACCCGGGATCCGAACCCGGGCCCCCAGCAGCGGAGCGCGAGCACTTAAACGCTAAGCCACAGGGCCGGCTCTAAAGTGTTAACTTTAATTACATGTAGTTTTCACCAGTGAGTAGCTGTTTTTATAAAAAGAACAAGTTTTTAAAAATACATTGTGGAAAGCATCTTGCATTGTGTTATACTTAAGGTTAATGTAATAAGATTCTGTTATGTTGAAACAGCATATGATTTCTTTGTTTGCAACTTTGTTTCCAATGCAATTATTTTCTTTTCCTTTTTAGAGATGCTAACTTTGTTTTTCTCTGACTTTGTTTTTATTCTTCTATCTGATGACTTCCAAAAGAACAACGAAACCAACTCCTCATTTAGATGGGTAAAGATTATTTTAATTTATTTTATGAGCTACTTTAAATTAATATTAAAAAAGAAGCTTTTATTTAATCGTCTTTACTTGACTCTTTAGGCATCATGTTGTTTTTGGCCAAGTGATTTCTGGTCAAGAAGTTGTGAGAGAGATAGAAAACCAGAAAACAGATGCAGCTAGCAAACCATTTGCTGAGGTGCGGATACTCAGTTGTGGAGAGCTAATTCCCAAATCTAAAGGTAAGAACAAATACATATTTCTGATAATTCTTATGCATACAAAAGAAGCAGAGACACTCTAAATAGTTGGCATGAAATCCACACTAAAGTGAATATAAATATCAGGTTTTTGTGTTTTTAAATATATTTCTGTGTTTTTTACGTGTGTTTTATCTTCATACTTTGTTCATTTACCACTCAACCGCTTTTCCTTGTTATTTGTGATAATTTGTCCTTCTGCTTCCACTTTTTTGGTTTTGTTGTTTTTTTAACTGTAGTTGTCTAAATAGAATGGTAAAAAAATACTCTTCTAGGAAAAGAGACAGTGGGAGGAGGATGCTAATTGAAGAGAGTAATATAGACTCAGAAACTTTAGGGGAATAAATTATGTCTCTTTCATGCACTGCTTAGATTAGAAGCATCTGGCATGTTTGAGAAGCTTCTTTTACTTAGACCAGAACATTTGAGGTTAACATGATTAATTAATTTGATAAGATATTATCTGAAATGGTAAGAACTTTAAGTGATATTTTAAGCCTTTATATTATATGTGCAACTTGTAACTGCTACCATTTATTATGGATATTGGTTCTGACACTCTAAAAATAATGGGAAAGATTACCTTCAAACCTGTAGAGAAAGCAATAATAGTTTAATGACTTTATTCTTTCTATTCTTACTCGTCTAGGGAGTAATAATGTCAATACTTAGTTTTTCATGGTTAACAAATATGAGAATCATCTGTAATATTTTATGATCCTCACAATAACCCTATAATGTTATTTCCCCCATTTTACAGATGAAGATAGTCTAGGAGATCTTTTTTTTTTTTTTTTTTTTACCACATCAGGGAACTATGCCTCAAACTCAAGTTTGCTAGCTCCGGATCTAGAGCTTTTTCCATTATGTGTTGCTAACTCATTCAAGTCTTTAACGTTCCTTTTAGAATTGTCCTATGTAGAACATTCTGTTCTCAAGTTTCAGGGATACTGATTTGTATACAAATCTGTAACATTTAGAAATTTGCACATTTTGTTTTAATTTAAAAACACCTAGGATGATCATAGAGAAGGTTTATTTTTAGTTTTCTGTCTCTGCATTCCATTTTGATTCTGATGATTTTATTTTCTTCTCTGTCATATCAAATATATACCTTGTAAACCATTGCAGGAATATGCTGCAGCTCATAATGGGACTGTTTATATAATTTCTTGGTGTGCGTGAATCCAGCTTTCCATCCTTATTTACGGGCAAGAGGTATAATGTATGCCTTGTGTTCATGATGATTCAGTAAAGAATGAGGTGTTGTTGAGTATCTTACCTTTTTTTAAATAAAAACTAAAAAGCAATCTGTATATTAATGTTTCCAAATTTTAGACTTTGAACCTACTGATATTTAATTCTTCAGACTTGTTGGTACAATTGGAATATTTTGGTTTAAAGCTTTACTTCTTTCCACATTGTCTAGAAAGTCTTCATCTTTTATTCTTAACAGCTAGTTTTTTGGGGGGTTTTTTTCCTTATATTTTGTAGTTTTTAAGGTCTCTTGTGTTAGGATCTGTTCTCTGCTTATAAAAATTAAGGATGCTGTGTGGTTTATATGTTTGGAAAGAAATTGAAGTAATAAAAAAAGCTCACTTTTAAACCATAAACAGTTATCATAGACTCTATTTATTTGGTGTAAAGATTCTTTTGGTACTGAAAGGTCAGTGTTTGAGTATTTGCTGTAAGGATGAGAAAGTGAATGGATGTCACTCTTTATATATTATGTCTTTATAATGTATTTCACCTGAGGAGATAAATGCTAATTTTGCCCAGGCCATTGTAGCCAGCCGGAAAGTTGTGCTGAAAGTTGATATAGTGTCCTAGTATGTGTTCTTCAAACTCATGCTAAGGAAGCATACCTTGCCCTTATCGGTTTCAGCAGTTGGGGAAGATCTGGCTCTTTATTAGCGTCTGTCCAGGAGTTCCTGAGGTCAGATTTGTTTTGAGCCATACCTTCCGTGTGTACTTTGTTCTGGATCACACTGTGGAAAAAGGAAAAGATCTTTGTGTTTGAGATCACAAAGTTTAGCACCTATTACCCTACAGTCCTTCAGTTACCATTCAGAACATTGGTCAGAATGGATTTTGTCATGCATCTATATAATCTTTTTTTAGGCAGAGCTGTGTCTCATATCCAGTTTATAAGCTTGATGGCCTCGTTACAATTTTAAATTGAAAACAGTCAAAAACGTTGTGCAACACTGTGGTGTTCATCATCCTTATATTAAAAACCTTGTTTGAGAGATTTACACCTCAGTTTAAAAAGAAATAAATACAGAATCCTTTTTTTTTCTTTTTCTAACTTCCTGAAAGAAAACAAAAAGACTTCTGAAGAAATCTGACTGTCTGGGCCCACCTGTATATGGTCTTGGTGAGTCTGGGCAATCTTCTTGGGCCTCTCTCCATTGGCTATTGCGAGATTGGAAATTCTGCTTTTTGTAGCTGTTTGAATGTGCCTGAGGAGGTTCACAGTCAGAGAAGAACCTTCCAACAGATGCAAACATAGAACACTGGAGGCTAATAAAAACTGCATTCCCTAGAGGCTGTCAGGAGGCAGAGTGGAGAATAGAACACAGACCGCCAGAGTGAAACCACTACCTTGATTAAGTACTTCCTGCTTTTTCAGGAGTTGGCATGACCTCAGGTCATGCTGGTCTCTTCAGAGTTCACTGCATTTGTTAAAGAGAAGTCTGTCCACCTTGACCGTACAACAAGAGACGGCCATTGCTATATTACAGAGTATACAGAAACACAAGTGCTGAGTTGTGGCAACATCACAATAAATAGTTATATGGGCAGAAATTTTACATAGATGTGGGAGGAAACAGATTGCCTGGCAGTACAGAAAGAAGAGCACAGTAGAGGAAGCAGCTGGTGAATCTTGTACTCAAGTGTCAGTGGAGAAGAACACCAGAAACTCATATCTATGGTAACAGGGTCCCATTTCAGTGTCCTTCTGGAATTAAGAATTGTGGTGATGGCACTTTTACTGGAAAATAGTGGGATGCTAAACTTAGAAACTGTTTAGAAGAGACCAGTAATATAAAATGAGAATATCTAAAGGAAACCTATTTTAAAAATAGTTCTATTCTTTATTTCAAATCTTATTTTGATGATGGTCCAGAAATTTCCTTCAATATGAAGGTTTCACGTGAAATTCATTGGTATAAAATCTATAGATCTCAAATAAAAAACTATTAGCATTTATTACCTTAGATTTTTACAAGTAAAATGTTATAGAGTTTGTTTTTTAATATATCATACTTGTAAAGTCAATACCTAATTAGTAAAATTATACCACACCCTACCCCACCCCCCAAAAAAGGTCAGTGAACAGGTTTGGGAAATTCATTTACATAGTAATAAGCAAACTACATAATCTAAAATAAACTAACCAGAAATGGCCCAAGAGTTGAAAGTGTTACTCTTTGTAATTCATTTTCGTCCATTATGATTCTTAATTTACTGTGGTTTTGCTTTTAGTACTGTTGCATTTTATCTTCAGGGTACTTATATGCTTTTAAAGGTACTTTGAAATAAATTTTGTGTAAGTGGTGAGGCAGAAAGTGCAGTTTTTTGGAGGATGGAGTGAAAACGTGTCATACTTAGAAGTTTTTAAATTTGTTCAGTTTTTTAATTTAATACATTCATTTGGTTCAAAATTTAGAAAGCATAAAATGATAGTGAGTGAAAAGTCTCTTTTTCCTTTTTACCCAGCGGTTCCTGTTTCCACATTTTGTGTATCATTCTACATGTATGTGAATGTTGGTCATATAGGATAAATTCCTAGAAATGGAATTAACAGATTGTAGGGGTCATGCATTTATAATTTGGTACACACTGCCACTAGAATATAGGAAAAAATTCCCTATACCCTTTGCAAAACCACATATTATCAAACTCTTTAATCTTTCCCAGCCTAATAATAGGTTTTTAAAAAGCTAGTGTTAATTAGCATTTCTCTAAGGTATTTGATGTTATTAAGAGCCATTTGTATTTATTTTTATATGAACTGATTGTTAATTCCTTTACCCCCTATTTTTACCCGTTCTATTGTTGTTCTTTTCTGAAATTCCAAGCCTCCTCCTGTTATTTCTTTTCTGTTTAAAGAACTTCCTTTAGCCGTTTTTTTAAGGGTAGATCTGCTGGCAAAAAATTATCTTAGTTTCCTGAAAACATCTTTATTTTGCTTTCGTTCATGATAGTTATTTTCACTGGGTGTAGAATTCTTGGTTGACAGTCCTTTAAGCACATAAAAAAGTGTTATGCCACTTCCTTCTGCCTCTGTGGTTTCAAGTGAGAAGTCTGTTGTCATTCAAATCATTGTTCCCTTATAGGTAATGTATTGTTACTCTCTAGCTGTTTTTGGTATTTTTTTCCTTTGTCGTTAGTTTTTATTTTTATTATTTATTTATTTGTTTATTTTGAGGAAGATCAGCCCTGAGCTAACATCTGTTGCCAATCCTCCTCTTTTTGCTGAGGAAGACTGGCCCTGGGCTAACATCTGTGCCCATCTTCCTCCACTTTATATGGGACGCCGCCGCAGCATGGCCTGACAAGCAGTGCCTCAGTGTGCACCTGGGATCCGAACCTGGGCTGCCAGCAGTGGAGTGCGCACACTTAACCGCTACGCCACAGGGCCGGCCCCTGTCATTAGTTTTTAGAACTTTGATTTTGATGTGTCTTGGTGTCAGTTACTTAAAGTTTATCCTGTTTGGGCTGGCCCCGTGGCTTGGTGGTTAAGTGCACGCGCTCCAATGCTGGTGGCCCGGGTTCGGATCCCGGGCGCGCACAGAGGCACCACTTCTCCGTCCATCCTGAGGCCGAGTCCCACATACAGCAACTAGAAGGATGTGCAGCTATGACATACAACTATCTACTGGGGCTTTGGGGGGAAAAATAAATAAATAAAATCTTCAAAAAAAAAAAAGTTTATCCTGTTTGAGGTTAGCTTAGCTTCTTGAATCTGTAGTTGTGTACTTTGGGCCAAATGTAGGAAATTTTCTGCCGTTATTATTTTTTTTTTTAATTTTTTCAGTTTCAAACTTCTTTTCCTACTGTGATTCTGATAACACAAATGTTAGATCTTTTGTTTGTTGTCCCACAGGTCTTTGAGGCTCTGCTCATTTTTTGTTTGTTATATTTTATGTTCAGATTGGGTAATTTCTTCTGGTCTGTCTTCTGGTTCACTGACACTTTCCACTGTCATCTCCACTCTGCTATTGAGCATGTTTAGTGAGGTTTTTATTTTGGTTATTGTATTATTTTATTTTTCAGTTCTAAAATTTCCATTTGTTACTGTATATCTTCTTTTTTTCTGAGATTTTTCACTTTTTTTCATTTGTTTAGAGTGTTAGTAATTGCTTGTGGAAGCATTTTTAAGATGGCTTCTTTAAAATCCTTGTCAATTAATTCCAGTATCTGAGTCTTCTGGGTGTAGGCATCTTTTTTGTTGTTGTTGTTTTGTGTGTGTGTGAGGAAGATCAGCCCTGAGCTAACATCCATGCTAATCCTCCTCTTTTTGCTGAGGAAGACCGGCTCTGAGCTAACATCTATTGCCAGTCCTCCTCCTTTTTTTCCCCAAAGCCCCAGCAGATAGTTGTACGTCATAGTTGCACATCCTTGTAGTTGCTGCATGTGGGACGCGGCGTCAGCATGGCCGGAGAAGCAGTGCCTCGGTGCACGCCTGGGATCTGAACCTGGTCCGCGAGTAGCGGAGCGCGCACACTTAACCGCCAAGCCACGGGGCTGGCCCTGTAGGCATCTGTTGATTGTCTTCTCACTTAAGTTGTGATTTTCCTGGTTCTTGGTATTATTAGTGATTTTTTTTTTTTAATTGTATCCTGGACATTTTGGCTATTATATCTTATGAGACTGGATTCTGTTTATATTTTGTTAGCAGAGGGTCACCTTATTTAGGTTTAGCATGTAGGTCCTGGCCTACTTTTGTGGGCTGTAGTTTCAATGATAATTCAATTTTCAGAGCCCTTGCAGTGCTATTCTGGTCTTCATTTGTGTGCTACCCAGGGGCGTGTCTGAAAACCTGGATGTTATTCAACACTGTAGTTGTTGTTTTTTTTTTTTTTTTTTGTGAGGAAGATCAGCCCTGAGCTAACATCCAATGCCAATCCTCCTCTTTTTGCTAAGGAAGATTGGCCCTGGGCTAACATCCGTGCCCATCTTCCTCTACTTTATATGGGATGCCACCACAGCATGTTTCAACAAGCGGTGTGTCGGTGTATGCCCAGGATCTGAACCTGCGAACCCTAGGCCGCCAAAGCAGAGCGTATGCACTTAACCGCTATGCCACCTGGCTGGCCCAACACTGTAGTTTAATTCTCAGACCTTTTGCCGTATTAGTTCTGGTCAGTTTCACTTGGGGGTCTGCCCAAGACTTCATATATAAGTTTAAAGAATCCCTTTCTCTAGCTCCCTTCTCTCCTAAATCCATGTCACCTGCCAGTGCAGGGAAGGGAGTTGAAGCCCAGGTTTCCACCTTTGTCTCCACTGACATCACTATGGCAAGGGAAGGGGGAACACTGCTTTCTATCAGCCAGGGGGACGGGGGGGTGGCGCCATGTGTGTTGGAAATCCAAGTTCTCTACTTTGTCTCTGCTGACATAGCCAAGAGGGAGTGAGTGAACCTTTTTTTTCCCTTGGTATTTGTTTGGAATAGGACAGGTATTTGGTGGTCTAGTGGTTAAGATTCGGCGCTTTCACCACGGTGGCCTGGGTTCACTTCCCAGTCAGGGAACCACACCACCCATCTGTTGGTCGACATACTGTGGCAGCTGTGTGTTGCCGTGATGCTGAAAGCTATGCCACCAGTATTTCAAACACCAGCAGGGTCACCCATGGAGGACAGATTTCAGCAGAGTTTCCAGGCTAAGACAGACTAGGAAGAAGGACCTGGTCATCCACTTCTGAAAAAATTGGCCATGAAAACCCTATGAATAGCAGCAGAGTATTATCTGATATAGTGCCGGAAGGTGAGAGGATGGCACAAAAGACTGGGCAGGGTTCTGCTGTGCTGCATACAGGATTGCTAGGAATCGGAATCGACTTGGCAGTGCTAACAACAAAGGGCAGGTATTGGTCCCAGTTTTTTTGTCCTGCTAAACCATCCTTTTCCCAGTCCTTTGTCTGAAGAAAGCAGGCTTTTCTGGGGGCTTTAAAAAATCTGTGCCCATTGGCATTTCTGAGTTGCAGGCTTCTCCAGCATGAAATTTAGTATATATGGGAGACAAATTGAAAACCACCATGTCATCCTCAAATCCAGAGATCCCTGGCCACTCTGCCTTCATTCTACCTTTAAGAGATCAGAATCTTATGTTTGTTTTTTATATTATGTCTAGGGTTTCTACTTATACTTAGCAGGAAGATAGGGAGAGATGAATCTATTCTGTCTTGTTCAAGATTGCTCTGTTCCTTTCTTCAAGTTTTTCACCTTATGTAAAATCTTCCCATTTAAAATCTGAGATCTACTCATCCTTAAATTACACCTAAAAAGAACTTTGTTCAACGCTTATTAGCACTTTGTAAGTTCTCTACAGATATTACTCCCCACTACTTTTTCCTGTGCCTATTTCAAAACCTAATATACTCAGTTCTGCTGTACTGCTGTTTTGAAAATATGCATTTGTCCCATTCAGTTGATAGATTAGAAAACAGTTTGAGCATAACACCAATTTCACCTTTGCCTATTATGCATGATCTCGTCTACAAGAAATACTAAGCGAATGCAGAAAACCATACCCAGCTGAACAGCTTCATAGGAATACACAAAAATCACACATGCACACACCTCAAACATCTAAGCTACCTCAGTTCATCATTTGTGTTATGAGCCACACCTAAGCATAATCTGCTGCTAAAACTTTCCATCTGATTTCAGATCACCCTCCTTCCACTATGTCACAGTAACTCACAAGCTGCAGCCCTTCTGACATTCACTTCCACAAGCAAACCCCAGGTCATTTTTCAAAATAAAGTGCCATATTTATTGTCCTATTTATGTATTTCTTAACCATTTAACATGTGTAAAACTCGGCTGCCATTTTTATTAGTTTCCTATCTTTTTTTTTGTTAACGTGTCACTGGTGAAGTTTTTGAGTTTTGTGCCCCTAACCCCATTTTTCCCATAAGCCATGTGGTTTTTATTGTGCAGTTTTTCATAGCACAGTGATTTACAGGAACACATATGTTGTGTAACAGCAGAACTGACTGTACTTCTGTAAAGCCTTTTTACTTTACTCTTGTCCTTATTGACCATACTCACTTCTAAATCCACTTACAATTTATAGTCAGAGTTTCTAGAAAATTTATCTCTTCTATGTATATTTCTTGATGGTGCTTGCTGTTGAATTCACACTTGATCTTATTTTCCAAATAGATTGTAAACTCTGTGAGGGCAGGGTGCACGTCTTATAAAGTTTCCTCTGGAACTTCCCCATTACTCTACAGTTCTTTTCTCTCCATGTCCTGGCATCATGTTGAGTGTATATTTATATACTGTTCATATACTTGTTGATCTGAGAAGGAAAAAATTTCAGTCAGATTCACAATTTGCCTGAATCATTTTATTAAATTTAGGTTAACACAGATTTTGAAACTCAAGCTACATTCTGTTAGAACTTATTTTGATATTGTCCTGTCTCTAGTTTTTGCCTTTTTACTCTTCTTTAACTGCTGCTGCTTTCTCAGTCATTTTCTCTTTTTTTCCTGAGCAGATTCATAGGAAACGGGCATGCGAATTAAATTTCACTATAAAATAATATTGACAAACATCAAAAGGGGGAACCTTTTCAAACTTAGAGCTTTCTAAGCTCTCTTCCAAGGCATCTTTCCTGAAACACAGTTTATTTTCCTTTTATAATTGATGTTATCTGATACTCAGGCAAATTATATTGCTATAAAAATAGTTATAAATCTCTTTCTGGCCTTTCATATTGTTGTGATACTTTGCTTCATTCAAATATTTTCTGGAAAGTGATATGTAAACTAAATAGTGGTCATTTGAAGTATATTTAATACATTTGGTGGGGAGAGTGGGCTTGCTTTTTTAAAAAACCGACAGCAATATATTTCTCATAGGAAAGAATCCCAGTGTAAAATAAGTTGGGGGCCAGCCCATGACGTAGTGATTAAGTTCGCATGCTCCACTTCAGCAGCCCAGGGTTCGTGGGTTCGGATCCTGGGTGTGGACGTGCATACGGCTCATCAAGCCATCCTTCTGGCGGCATCCCATATACAAAATAGAGGAAGATTGGCACGATGTTAGCTCAGGGACCATCTTCCTCAAGCAAAAAGAGGAAGATTAGCAACAGTTGTTAGCTCAGGGCTAATCTTCTCCACAAAAAAAATAAATAATTAATTAAATAAATATAAGTTGGAGCTGGTAAATAAGCTTTGTTAATCTTGGGGTAAAACATTACTATGTTTTGTCAAGTAATTTTAACAGCTGTATTTTGTGCTTATGTGGAATATTTTTATTTTGCTTGCCTGTTATGTGGTCTCAGATATTTTTATTTAGAGTTACTCATATTCATTATGAATTTATTTTCTTATGTCTGATTGCCCTGCTGCTGCCCCCTCCCCACATATCCCTCAGGTATTTAGTATATATAAGTAGATGTTTCAGTTTGTACAAACTACATGTTTCCATACCCACTCTGCCTCACCTGCAACAGTGTCTTGGGTTCTGATTAACATTTGGACTCATGAGACAAGATAGGTTTCACTCAGCACTCAGTTTATTTACCTTCAAGAAAGGATACAGGTCAGGGCGATACTGTACAGCGCGACTTGTACAGCAACAGCATAGTAGAGATCTCATGTCTTCCAGGCAGAGCTTGCATATGTCCCAGGCATCTCATACTTGATGATGTTCACGGTCCTGAGGAACACGACTGGGTAAGGAAGGACTACTTTAGTTCAATGAAATCATTACCTGTGGGGTCCCTTCAGCTTTTATACCTTGTTCCCATTCTCCAGTGCAACAGCATCTCATTAGTACTGGAAAAGTAATGTTGACAGTGAACCACAAGTCCTTGGTCAAGTACATAGTAACTTCAGCCAGATTCTCATTTATCTTGGATTTAATACACTCCTATAAATTCTGAGTCACGAGTTTCAAGAATGATTTGGCCAAGTGCCAAATCTTCAGGTGTTCCTGAGCCTAAAAGGTTATAGACCAGCTATTAACTCTGTCATTTAAGGTCTGCATACGGCCAACAGTCAGTAAAAAGATATATTTTCTTTGTCCTCTTGATTTTTTTTTTTTTTTGCTTGAACAAGACAAGCCCTGAGCTAACATCTGTGCCAGTCTTCCTCTATTTTGTATGTGGGACGCCGCCACAGCATGGCTGGTGAGTGATGTAGGTCTGCGCCCAGGATCTGAACTCACGCTGCTGAAGCAGAGTGCGAGGAACTTGAACCACTCAGCCACGGGGGTAGCCCTCTTGATTTTTTCATTAACATATACAGAAGTGATTGAAATTGTATAACAGAACACCATATTCATTACCCAGCTTCAACAATTAATTCGTGGCCAATTGTTTCACGTATCCCTGGCCAGTTCTCCATTTCTTGTTATTTTGAAGCAAATTCTAGGTATAATGTTTTATTGATAAATATCTCATTATTTATCTCTAAAAGATGACTTTAAAAAAACCAATACCATAATCATATGCGCACATATGTATACACACATATTCCTAAATGTCTAAAATCCTGACATCAGTGTTTCCTTAATGTTAATTTTTTAATGTTTGAATATGAATCCAAATAAGGTTCAAACATTGGGGTTGGTCTTTGTAAGTTTTTTTGGTTTTGTTTTTAATGGATTGCCCACCATCTCCTTTTGTGTTTCCTTGAGATTTATTTGTTGAACAGGCTAGGTCATTTGTCCTGTAGTGTTTCTTATTATTGCATACACTGGATTTTACTGATTGTGTCTTTGTATTACGTAATATGTTCGTTCTGTGCTTCTATTTCATTTAACTTTGTAGTTAGGTCTAGAAAATTGATCAGATGCAGTTTTCATTTTTTTTTTTTATTTGATGGGAGCACAAGTCACATAGGACAGGTTGTCTTTGTGCTCTGTAACAGCCATTGGTGGTCAGTGCCTCATTAGAAGTTTGCAAAATGATGATATTCTAACTCTATAATTCCTTCTTCATTTATTCCTGGAATACTTTTGATAAAAGCCTCTTCCCTTCATGTACGATTTGCTTAGCCAGTGATACAGTTCATATAGGAAAAGCAGGATGAATGCTTTATATTTTATTTACCAATATCATTATGAACTGATAGATTCTAATACATTGGATGTGTTTCAGTTTATTGTAGTTTTCTGTATATCAGTGTTATCCCATCTTTGGCCTGAATTCGCTTCTTTAAGTCCACCGTTATTTGAATTAGAATACCTGTAGATAGGTCAAGCTCTATCCAGTTTGTCATATCTTTCCCCAATTCCTGTTGTATTACACCTGGTTAACTTCACTTATTTGTGTTAGTTGCCTAGTCCTCAAAGCATTTGAGTTTTTGGACTCCTTTTAAAATTATTACTTCTTTAACTCAAAATAAAATTTCAACTTGAAATTACTTTTTGTGTAGACCCCAAAACAACTATTAATCATTGGCAAATGACTACTCTCTGTTGTAAGTCTGCTCTTTAACTCAAGCTAAATTTCTTAGTCATTAGAGGAATGTTCAGGCGTTGAAACATAAGCCCATGCCAATGGAATCGTGTTTCTTATCTTTCCACATTCATTCAACGTATTTTTTTCTGTTATTTTCCTCCTCCAGTTCTACCTCCAATCTTGATAATAAGAGAAAAAGTCAAAAACTACAAGATTAGAATCTGGACTCTTAAATGTTACAATGTGCTTTTAAGAACTATGTTATTCAAATGTTTCCTAAAAACTTAGTTTAATGTTTTAGACTTACCTATTTTCCAGAATTCTTTGGCTTAATAGATACAGCTCTGACTGATGAATCTGGAGATTCGGATCCTAATCCTGACTCTTGACTCCTTTCCTCTTTTCCCAACTGTCCTCAGTTCAAATAGCTGGATGAGCTAAGTATTAAATACTGGACTTAGTGAGAATTTGCGGAAAATCTAAATTTCCACTTATAAAGTTTGTCTACAAAGTGTTGACCAAAACCTTTTTTTTGTTAAAGCTAAGAAAGAAGAAAAGAAAAGGCATAAATCATCATCCTCCTCATCCTCCTCCAGTGACTCAGATAGCTCAAGTGATTCTCAATCCTCTTCTGATTCTTCTGATTCTGAAAGTGCTTCTGAAGAGAAATCAAAAAAAAGAAAAAAGAAACATAGGAAAAATTCCCGAAAACACAAGAAAGAAAAGAAGAAGCGAAAGAAAAGCAAGAAAAGGTCTTAATTTTACATTTATTTATTTATTTATTTATTTTTTAAAGATTTTATTTATTTATTTTTCCCCCAAAGCCCCAGTAGATAGCTGTCTGTCATAGCTGCACATCCTTCTAGTTGCTGTATGTGGGACGCGGCTTCAGCATGGCCGGAGAAGCGGTGCGTCGGTGCGCGCCCGAGATCCGAACCCGGGCCGCCAGCAGCGGAGCGCGCGCACTTAACCTCTAAGCCACGGGGCCGGCCCTTAATTTTACTTTTATTAATGCTAACTTTATATTCTAATTCTCTTCTGTTTATAAATAAATCTGTTTGGATTTTGGATCAATTATATGGGAACATTAAAATAGTGAGAAATATTTCATAGCATCAAGTATCGGACTATTATGATATTCTGCAGTCTATAGATTAAATTTGGGTACGTTCATCTCCATTTTTCAGCTAACCATTTAGTTCATTTTGTTTGAACTCTATGAAATGATACTTTTGGTTTTATGGGAGGAATATAGGATTAGTGAGAATTACAGGAAACCAATAGTTGTTTCCCTTATTTTCTATAGCAGTCTCTCTTGCTTTTTTCTCCTTTATTTCCTTTGCTCCTATGATAGCATAAAGGTGAAAAGCAGATAATGTCAGCATATTTATTTTCTCTTACGTTTTGTCTGAAATAATCTGTTTGTACTAAAACTCATCTTTATATGCCTGATGTCTCTAAAGCAACTAATTTTTTAACTACATTTCTTAACCTACATTTTAAAGTGTTTTAAATTTGTCAGAGTACATTGCCTACAGAGTTTCATATTTTAGATCCATTTTACTGGAAAATATTTTTTGAGAATGTGATAACGGAAGCATTTGGTTTTGGGTTTTGGATGGTTGTTAGCTAGTTTGTCAGAGAAATGAAGGAAGATTTTCCCTTCATTCCTTCAAGTAATTGCATCTTTTGGGCGGATGGGATAGTGTATATATTGTGACATCTTACAAAGGAAAGAAATAGCAACAATTGGAAGTTTGGAGTAGGTACATAATAACTAAATGGAGCTTGTTTTGTGTGTTTCTATTAAGCGCATCTAGTGGAAGTGAAGCTGAAAATCTTGAAGCACAGCCCCAGTCTACTGTCCGTCCAGAAGAGATCCCTCCTATACCTGAAAATAGATTCCTAATGAGGAAAAGTCCTCCTAAAGCTGATGAAAAAGAAAGGAAAAACAGAGAGCGAGAGAGAGAGAGAGAGTGGTATGTGAATGCGTATATCTTGTAGAGTGCCCTGCACTCTTTACTTAGAACTTTTCTTTTTTTAAAGACGTTTTTACATATTTTAGACAAGATTTAATTGGTTACTTCGTCTCAAGATTGAAATCTTTTTTATAGGATAATGTTAGCAAAGCTCCTTTAACTTTTAACTGAGAACCTTGATTTTTCAATTTATCTAATAGGAAAAGATGCTGTTTTCCTTGCCTCACTTATAATATTGTGATACGGAAAATTGATATCACATTCAAGTACTTTGAAAATTTTTCTACATAAATCCACATTATTAGTATTAGTAGTTCTGTTAGTTCTTAATGAATCATTTAATAATGTCCAAAAATAGAAGAAAAAGTCTTTCTGTTATGATCAGAAATATGTTGTTATAACATAAAAGTAATAAAGTTTTGAGCAATCCACCTATACTTGCACAATATAGTAAAAATATAAAAATAAGTCTTAGTTATTTGAAACTTGGGGGCAATTTTGATGGATTGGATTGAGTTTATTTTTCTGTAAGTATTAGGAAAGGATATTTCTAAGGAAACAAATATTAAAGAGAAAATGTTTGAACTATTTTAGAATGAACTTTTCAAATACCACTTACATGGATATTGTTGGTGCTAATTAAATATTAACTCATTATTATTTGAAAACAAATAACTTCCCTTTTTGGTGTAAACTAGGATATAAACGTTTTGCTAAATCAGACCGGCTTGTCTCTGTTTTAATTCACATTAATTACATTTCTCTATAGTTTTATCACCAATGAACAACTGCTTGTAGGATAATAAGGTACTTTGGAATTAAGATAGTTTTAAAATTGTTTTCTCAACAGCATATAGCCTACTCTGAGCTCTTCTGTGTTGATTTTCCTTAACACTATCAAGTTAACTTCATTGTAGTAATGATTATATAACAGTGTCTCTCAACAGGACACAGTCAGACTTTTGGGGCAGAATAGTCCTTCATCCTCACGCATTACAAAATTTTAGCATTCCTGACTTGGGCACTAGGTACCAGTAGCACTCTCTAGTCATTGATAGTTGAAAAAATGTTCCCATACTTTTCCAGTTACCTACTATGAATTGATGACATTCCTGATTGGAACCACTGATATATAAGATTTGAAATTTACAAGTAAAGCTATATTCTCCAGATTCATTTTTATAAAATAATGTGTTTTAATTTCCCATTTGCTTTCTTCTAGTAATCCACCTAACTCCCAGCCTGCTTCATACCAGAGGCGACTTTTAGTTACTAGGTCTGGCAGGAAAATTAAAGGAAGAGGACCAAGGGTAGGTGGTTCTTTTTTCCAGAAGTCTTAATGGTATCACATTTATCTTAAATAATTTTAGAGTGTTTCTTAAATATTGTTTTACATATAAGGAACTAAAATTTAGAGTAGATGTGGATATTGAATTGTGTGTTCTCTTTTTGTAGTAACTTCTTTGTGGTGGTACTTCCAAACTGACAATCCATGGGATGTTAATGGATTTTATATGTATGTGGTATAAAATGAGATCAAGGTCTTTCTTGGTGCTCCCTTGTTACTTCCTGACCACTATACCTCAACTCTTGTTAACAATTAATAAATAAGAATTAATCCTATTCTTATATTTCATTCTCTTTATTTATACTGGATTCTCCCCATCAGAATTTAAATATCTTCTTCTGTTTTCAAAACTTTTTAGAAACTTGGCTATATTTAATATATTATTTCTTCACTTCCTACTCATGCCTCAACCATTTCAGTTTGTCTTCTACCTTTCTTCTGAAAACAGCATTTGCTGTATGGTCAGCTCCATGTCACAAAATCTAGTGGATCCTTTCAGTCTTTGTTATACTTAATCTCCCTCCTTTAATACACTTTCCCCTTTGCTTCCATTGTATTTTCTTCCTATCTCTCTGGCCATTCTATCTTGAATTTCCAATGCCAATTCATAACTCTTCTACCTGACCTTTTTTTATTGTAGTACCTCAAGGTACCAACTCGTCTCACTCTACATATGCTGCTCCTTGGGCAATCTCATTCCCATGGCTTCAGTGGTTACCTGTATGCTGATAACTGTTAAATTTTCATCTCATCTTCTGGCACCAAAGACTTAACTTGACAGTCATTTACTTGCCTAATAGCCACCTCAAACTTAGCATATATAATATTGAGCAAAAGTACTTCCTCTTCAGATCTGATTCTCCTTTAGGTTCTTCCTCTCAGTGACAGGCACCACCACCTGTACAGTTACTTAAACCTGAAGCCCAAGAATCATTTTGTTTTTCTCCTTTCTCTCCTACCTTACATATCTTAATCACCAAATTCTGTCAGTTCTACCTCCTAAATACTCTGAAATCCATTGGTTCTTTCAAGCCCCACTCCTGTCATCTTAATTCAATTTACCATTGTATATTCTCTGAAGTATAAATGGCTTCCTAACTGTTCTCATGTCAATTCTCAAACTTTTTTGTCTTAGGATTTCTTCACACTCTTAAAAATTATTGAGGACCCAAAAGAGCTTTTGTTTGTGTGGTTTGTGGGTTATAGCTATCGATATGTACTATTTTAGAACTTAAAACTGAAAAATATTTAAAACATGAGAATATATAAGCACACATTCCATTAGCTGTGAAAGCAAAGACATCAAAACATGTCATGTAGTCTGAAAAGTTCCTCTGTGTGATAATGAAAGAATGAAAGTGAAAAAGGATAATAAGGTGATATTATGAAAATAATTTTGATCTCAGAGATCCCCTGAGTCTTGGGATCCCTAGACCGCACTTTGAGAATCTCTGATGTAATTCTTTCTCTAAACAGTCTCCAGAATGATCATTTAAAAAATGAAAATCTGATTGTACCTTGCCGTTGATCTTAGGATAAATCCAAAATTATTACTGTGGCCTATAAGACCTCACAGAATCTAGTTCCTGCTTGCCTCTTCAGTATTATCTATTACTACTTTCCCTTGCAGATTGATCTATCTTCTTTTTTTTTTTTAATTTTATTTATTTATATTTTCCCCCAAAGCCCCAGCAGATAGTTGTATGTTATAGCTGCACATCCTTCCAGTTGCTGTATGTGGGACCTGGCCTCAGCATGGCCAGAGAAGCGGTGTGTCAGTGCGTGCCCGGGATCCGAACCCAGGCCGCCAGTAGCAGAGTACGCGCACTTAACTGCTAAGCCACAGGGCCGGCCTGTGATCTATCTTCTGATCATTTCTAAAACATGCTCTGTTTCTTCCTGTCTCAGGACCTTCAAACATGGTGTTTCTTATGCCTCACATGTTCTTCCTCACCCCCTTTTACCTCCTTTTCCTCACCCTTGCCTAGGTAACTCTTTATACATATTCTTTAGTTCTCAGGTTTTTTTTTTTTAACAGTTTTATTTTATTTTATTTTATTTTTTGTGAGGAAGATCAGCCCTGAGCTAACATCTATGTTAATCCTCCTCTTTTTGCTGAGGAAGACCGGCTCTGAGCTAACATCTATTGCCAATCCTCCTCCTTCCCCCCCCCCCGCCAAAGCACCAGTAGATAGTATGTCATAGTTGCACATCCTTCCAGTTGCTGTATGTGGGACGCGGCCCCAGCATGGCCGGAGAAGCGGTGCGTAGGTGCGCGCCCGGGATCCGAACCCGGGCCACCAGTAGCGAAGCGCGCGCACTTAACTGCTAAGCCACAGGGCTGGCCCTAGTTCTCAGCTTTTAATTGTCATTTAACTGTTTGCACCCTTTCTCCATACTAGGTCAAACCTCTTTATATTCTCTGAGCACCTTTTACTTCTCCTTTTACACTCATTCTAATTGTAGCTGCATATATGCTTAATATCTGTGATTATATGTCTGTTGATGTCTTCTCCTAACCCTGTACAATATAAGTTCCAAGAAAGCAAAATCAGATATGTCTTGGCTCTCTAATGTTTCCTCAGTATGTGGTAGAGTGGTTGGACATCCTGAGAACTGAGTAAATATTGGTTGAATAAGTATGTATCTATGCATTTACTCAGTTTTTTCTCATAATATGGAAAATGTTTGCTTTGAAACATCAAGAATGTATACTTCCGGATTGGAGCTTGGCAACTTGGAAGGGTTCCTGTACCTGTTATACTCTAGCATCACTTAAATAAGATTCTTGCATGCAGAAGACATGGTTGGCTAGAGTTTCTGTAGTTAATGCTTCTTATTTGGAACTTATAGTATGGCTATTTAAAGTATTTCCGCCTCATTGATTTCCTACCTGAAAATTGGAAAATTTTAGTTATTTTAGAGGGTATAGAAATATCAGACATTTTATTTGGACCTAGAAGTGTATACTCTTTAGCTGTTGGTGTAATGCTTTTATATGTTAATTTTTTCCCCTTTTTATTTTTCTTAAGCGTTATCGAACTCCTTCCAGATCCAGATCAAGGGATCGTTTCAGACGTAGTGAGACTCCTCCACATTGGAGGCAAGAGATGCAGAGAGCTCAAAGAATGAGGGTGTCAAGTGGTGAAAGATGGATCAAAGGGGATAAGTAAGATATATATATTTTTTTTTACTATTGTACATAAAGTTATTTTATTTATAGCCATTTCAATTGTTTCTGAATGTCTTAAGGAATATAGAGTGTCATTTTAGTTAATAATGGACACTGTCCTATTCTTAATCAAATTTCCAAAAATCTTCTTTGTTTTCCTTATTTTTTAGGAGTGAGTTAAATGAAATAAAAGAAAATCAAAGAAGCCCAGTTAGAGTAAAAGAGAAAAAAATAACTGATCACAGACATGTGTCTGAGAGTCCAAACAGAAAAAGTGAAAAGGAAAAGAAAGTTAAAGATCATAAATCTAACAGCAAAGAGAGAGACATTAGAAGAAATTCAGAAAAAGATGATAAATATAATAAAAATAAGGTGAAGAAAAGGGCCAAATCTAAAAGTAGGAGTAAGAGCAAAGAGAAATCAAAGAGTAAGGAAAGAGATACAAAGCATAATAGACATGAAGAAAAGAGGGTGAGGTCAAGGAGTAAAGAAAGGGATCATGAGAATGTTAAAGAAAAAGAAAAGTCTGATTCTAAAGGAAAAGATCAGGAAAGGAGTAGAAGTAAAGAGAAGTCTAAACAGTTAGAATCAAAAAGTAATGAGCATGATCATAATAAAAGTAAGGAAAAGGATAGACGTGCACAGTCTAGGAGTAGAGAACGTGATATAACTAAAGGCAAACACAGTTATAATAGTAGAACAAGGGAACGAAGCAGAAGTAGGGACAGGAGCAGAAGAGTGCGATCCAGAAGCCATGACCGAGATCGCAGCAGAAGCAAGGAGTACCATAGGTACAGAGAACAGGAGTACAGGAGAAGAGGAAGGTCACGAAGCCGAGAGAGAAGAGCAACACCAGGAAGATCAAGAAGTAAAGATAGGAGGAGGAGGAGGAGAGATTCACGGAGCTCAGAGAGAGAAGAAAGTCAAAGCAGAAACAAAGAAAAATATAGAAACCAAGAAAGTAAGAGTTCACACAGAAAAGAAAATTCTGAGGGTGAAAAGAGAATGTACTCTAAAAATCGTGATCATAATAGCTCAAATAATAACAGGGAAAAAAAGGCTGATAGAGATCAAAGTCCATTCTCAAAAATAAAACAAAGTAGTCAGGACAATGAATTAAAGTTCTCCACGGTGAAAAATAAGGAGGATGACAAGACAAGATCCTCAGTGGAAAAAGAAAACCAAAAATCAAAAGGTCAAGGAAATGACCACATACATGATAAAAATAAAAAATTTGATCATGAATCAAGCCCTGGAACAGATGAAGATAAAAGTGGATGAGTGAGTTGTGTAAACTTCTTATTTCCATTCTGTCTCAAATTTTAAGTTTTAGAGACTTGCTCATGAATCTCCTTTATGTTTTCCTCTTTTCATTGTTTTTGAGTTGTTTTATGTTTGTCCCTTTTTTTTTTTTTTAACGTGGACTTTATTGAGTTGATCTTTTGATAATCTGCAACCTGGATAATTTGTACTGCTAAAGTTTTAATAAACTTGAAATGAGAAAAACACTTTGGTGTAATACTGTGTGCTGTGTTTAACTATTTCATGTATGAATTTTTGTGTTGCAACAATCAGCCAATAGCAAACTTGCTTTTCTACACCCTAATTTGTGTGATTGGCCAGTTGGAAACAAGAGTAAACTGATTGTTGGAATACATTGTGATAAGAACTTGTGTTTCTCATGATTAAAGTAACTTCAGAAGCCACTAGGTAGAAGAAATCTTGTATAGATTTTCTGATTGCATTTATAATAGAGGCTTGCAGCAGCAGCTTTTAATTACACCGAAGCAGGATCCTAATTTGAGATCTTAAATCATCACTTTTGATTTTATAGTAATTTGTGCTTTAAAATAGATAAATATTTATTTATATTGCACTTCATATGTTATTCTTTAGAGTTCCACCCGTAGCTTGTTTCATACTAATATTTTTCCTGTCTAGTTTTGTTTTACTTAACTGTCTATAAAAATAGTTGAATATTTTTTTCAGTTGATGTACTGATTGAGCTTGACTTGCTGTCATACAGCATCTGACAAGAACTATACCTTGGAAGATCAGATTGTAATTCTCAATTCTGTGTCACTTTTGGTCTGAAGAAATGAAACTTTTGCTTTTGGGGAACATTGTTTTATTATTATTAGCATTATTACCCTTCTCTAAAATGAAATAAAATACACCACTTGTGCAGGTCTTTTAAGTTAGATTCTGAAAATTGTTGCTGTTGACACACTAACTTCCAAAATTTCTCTTTTGGCCACTCACCTATATAGAGTTGAGTGTTAACTCTGCATGCTTGTTTTGTTTTTTAACTTAAACTGACTTCTCTTTCATAGCTGTGAGTTTCAAATGGCAAGAAAATGCATCTTTCTATATATGTATCGCAGTAAGCTATAGCATGTTTATTACTCTGGTTTCTTTCTATTCAGGTGGCTTTATACCATTACTGTTGACATTAGTTTAACTTGGCATGTATAACATTGCCATATATAGTAAAAAGTTGCAAAATTTGACAGCTTACAGAGTTAACCACTGAAGATATCCAAAGTCCATTTAGAATTCTGTGTGTTGTATATTGCTATTTTTGTGTTGTGTGGCCTTTTATTCTGTAATTTCTCTTCCAAATAAAATATTGAACATACAGCAAACACAAAACCTGCCTCATTTGAAAAGAAATTTCAGAATTCCAATTAATAGTAGCATCTAGATTGTTTTGTACTTTAATATTTGTCATGATAGTGTCAACTCTCTTACCAACGTAGCTTGTTGGTAAACCCAGTAGCTACTCAATGCTATTTGTACTGAGCAGAGCAACGCTTAACGTAATATTTCCCATTATTGATTAATACAGAAATGATAAATTTGGCATTGTGGTAGCTGTTTGCATAATGAATAGGATAATGATTATAAGACTGGAATGTCTTGAAACGAATATCCACAGTGGAATCTTTACAAATTTTTTTTTCCTGATGATAAAAGTAATAGATATTATAATCCAGGGGGATTGATTCCTTAGAGACTTTGACCACAAACCCAGCTTAGGGATAATTGAGTCTTGAGTGCCCAAACTGTATAATCTGTCATATATTTTAAATTAGTTATTGTTTGTCTTTAATTCAGTAAATTGCATTTTAAAAATCTTTGTTGTAACCTATTTGAGCCCCTAGAAAGGTGCTATTTAAGAAAGGATTTTTAATAAGTTATATTTTTTAAAAAACCCATGATAAGCAAAAATACTTCTATGTTATCTGATCCCGGAGCTTTATCTACTAAGAATTATTGGCAAGTAACCACAAGGAAAAGAATTTAGTATTTTCTATAAGTAGAATTATTTTCTTGTTTTGGTTATCAAAAGAGCAACTCTATGCTAAGCATTATTTATAGGCCTTTTTTTTTTAAAAAAAAAACCTTTGTTAGCTGTGTTTACAATAGAACAGATATGGTGAAACAGTTGAGATGAGAGATGACAATCAGCTAGATTTTATCAGAATATAAAGAACATTTAGAAAATAATTAATCAGCATTAACTGGACCTCAAGTCTGCCTTTGCATCTGAATAGCACACAGCTCAGAGAGTCCTTTTCTTTAACCTTTCTAATAGTTGCACCACCTTTAGTTTTTACTTTGAACATATTGTTTTCCTAAAAGTCAACTATTTCTTTCCTGTCATACTGATTTTATGGTTAGGTCTGAGCTAACAGTTTACCTCAAAGTATCTTGGACTTAATATCCTCTTAAAGATATTTAAATTGGTGTCTTTTTATTGCTTGATTGGCAATATCTGAGAAATTTTTTTCATGACTTATTTCACATGAATTCTTTTTCTGGATAAACTGTCTGCCACAGAAATTGACACTACAGAGCGATTAATGTTAATAAGCAGTGGAGAAGCTACTGGGTTGCTTTAAAACATTTTTTATTCTATAGTTAGTTCATAGAGTATTTTCTAAGTTCCTTAATCAGAGCCCTCACAGAAGTTTCAAAGAATTTGTCTGATAAATCTATCTTTGCACAAGTGTGATATTGATTCATATTGTCTTTGCTGAATGGCCTTTGATACTTGTACCCAGTGGAAAGTATGAAACTGAAAAGTAAAAATTTCTTAATATTATGGACAGGAACACATTGGGTTTCTGGTATTTTGAATAGTAGTAGTAACTGACAATTCTAATTTGTTTTCAAGTTAGTATATAGAACAAGTTAGTATTTTTAGTAGTTCATTGTGTTTCACTGTGGGTGGCAGTTTTTTCCATCACACTTTGAACTTTTTATAGTAAATTTCTATAGAAACTTGTTCCCTTTACCTTCACCGGAAGATACTTTACATATACACCATAAAGTTGTTATAAAGAAACATAAAATGAGTATTTTTCTGTCTCCTTTTGGTCGTGTTTACTGCAATTATTCAGTTTGGTATTCATACATTTACAGTTGAATAAACAACTCCCAGGATTGTAGGTTTGTAAACTGTTCATTGTGAAAAGATATGGTTTCTTACAAATAAAGAATAATAAACTTCAGGAAGTACAGCATTGGCTGATGCCTGCCCATAGTGGGCTTCCCAACTGCCTTTAAAGCATTCAGGCAACTGCAAACTTGGACCTGTGGTATGACACAAAAATAAATATTAGAGGGAAAAAAAAATCATATCAATTCCATCAGCAAGGTTGGAGAAGGGAGTTGTTGAGGGTTTTTGTTTATTTTTAGGTACAGGAGGGAGTGATGGGGTTGATTTGTTTCTGCCTTTTTTGTCTTTTTAAAGCAAATTCCGATGTTACCAAAAGCACATGCTGTATATTTTGTTCCCCTTTTGTGTGTTTATAATATTTTGAAGGATTGATAATGAATTGGGTATTTGTATGTGGGAATGTTAAATGTTGTGGCTGCTCTCTTTGTGGAAGGGAAAAACCAATGAAGTTAATGCACTTCTTTTCCTAGCTCAGAAGTCACTGTGATGTATATTTTTTTAATGAAATTTAGGAATAAAGCTATTGTCGCAATTGTATAATTAGTTTCAAAATGCTGCTTCTCTTATCATTAGTCTAGTAACTGTTAAACTTCTGCAAGCTGCATTTTACAGAATTTAAACTTCGAACCTATCAACTTTTATAGTTAAATGTATTAAATAAACTATACTATAATAAACAGTTTGTTTTTGTATTTTTTAAACTGTTGTATTAGTTATTCAAACCTTTATTTTTATTAAAAGCTAAATAATGAAGATAAATCAGCTGAAATATACTTTTATTTTACCCATGGGAATATAGAATTTATATTAGGAAAAAACTGAGCAAAGAGTTTAACAATACTGAGTTTAAGAATTTAGCCAGCAGTGACAATTTCCAGAAGGTTTGGGAATAAGTTCTATTGTAAGTGTGTAATCATAATGCTTCAGATTGCAGTGTGTCTTTTGCCTCAGCAGACTTTTAAGGTTACACTTGGAATTTGCATTGCTATCTACTGGAATGCTACCATTTGCTTTTTAATTCCTCCAAATTTCTCGGCATTGGGAACACTGTATTATATGCTGTGCCTGCCAGTTTTAATATGACACTTGTAAAGCCATATAAATGTTAATTGACTTTTGTAAAACAAATTCTCTAGTTTTTGGTTTCTTGTTTGGTTTTATTTTGATTTAAATTCGACATATTTAGGGAAAATGCACCTACTTGAGAGTTAGTCACTGAAAAAAAATGTATATATATATGCTTGGGTGAAAATGTTCTAGCCATTCAGTGGTTTGTATGTGTAACTGGTGAACATTATTAAACTCTCAAATTCTGGAGTGTTTTTAAATGCTTTAGCCAGGAGAATATGTAAAATGTGAGTGCTTCATATGGACTGTGCAAATTGTGTATTAAAATACTTTTAGTATCAATTTGCTTTTTCTATTTTCATTGCTTTATAGGTTTCTTTCCTAATACTGTATTTCCTTTTTAGGTGCTGATTCATAATTTTTAAACCTTTTTTTTTTCCCCTCCAAGTCCTCTCAGTACCTGAAATGTCTTGGTTCCAGTTTACATCTTTGCCACAAATTTTAACAATGGGTTTCTTATATCAAATTAGAGATGAGAGCAGCTGTGTTTGTACTGCTCTATGCTTTGCCCACTCAGTTCTTTTTACTGAATTGTTTTGTGATTCATTTTAAAACTTTGCATCGCCTTTTTGTTTTTAATGTGCTTAACTCGTCGAAAGCCCAGCCCAATTGAAAGTAAAACCATCAAATTGTATATGTGAGGGAGAAAAACTAGTAATGTCTTTGGTGTTTTAGGTTAACCTTCACTCACCTAAGTTGGTTATAAAACATTTATGTAATTAACCATTCTGTAGAAACTTATTTCCTGTTTTATAACATGAAGATAGCATTATCCAAAACTAGAAATCACCCTTACCTAAACAGTATACTTCCTAAAACTGAATTTAAAGGAAAGGATATATGGCAGAGGTTCCCAGACTTTATTAGTTCATTGTGCCTTTGCATCTCAGTAATTTTAATGTAGTGGCAACCATAGGCCAAAAGAAATACCTAACAGTTGTGTTTATTAAATAGTTAAATTCAAATAGCTAAAGTATGTCCTAACAACTTAGTACACGTGAAAAATTAAAAATATTTATTTCACTCTTTACCATAATTAGTTACTAATGAGATATGTGCGACTTAGTCATTGCACAACTCAAACCTTGGAATCAGATTGGACACCATCACCCTCCTTTCCTGTTGTACACTGATTTTTATGCAGTACTTGCATCTTATCCCAGCAACTACTGAAAATCCAGGTTTACAAAGATAGGATGTCATCAAAGGAATGGCACATTTAATATGTTGAACTGAACTAATCTCAAACTAGTAATACTTGTGATGTCCTACAGATGTCAAACATTGTTCCCCTCAAAAAATTTTAAATATCCCACCAGCCATTATGCCTTTGTGAGTTCACTATGGTCCCTCAGAACACCTTGACACAATTTGAGAGTCGGTGTCTGTGGTGTTCTTTTTATTAATCAGCTATATTATTCCTTTAAAGCAGGGTTGGTTGATTAGTTGGTTGAACCTGGGATCCATAAACCCTGGAAACAGTGGTTCAGAATGATGGCTTGCCTACAGTCATCTGTGCCATTTTTTAAAAGTATAGGTAGCCATCCTTGTCCCAGATGCACTTAATCACAATTTTGGGTATGGGTGACAGTCACTACCCTGTGAAGCCTATGAGAGGATGTTGTGGAAGTCCTGAAATTATATGCAGAATATAGGGTGTGTGCACATCTTACTGCTGAAGGAGCTATAAGTTGTCTCATTCCCAGAGAGGATCATGACATCAAAATTTTTTGCCATGACTTAGTCCCTGAGAGAGAAACCTATACCCAGCATTCCCATTTGTAGGAATCTATCTCAAAGGTACACTGATGAGAATATGAAATGCATAAAGCTGTTAGTTGCAGAAATCTGTAATAGCAAAGGACTGGAAACCACCATATCTGTTGGTATGCCACTGGTTAAATAAACTGGTACATACATGCAACAGAATACTATGCCAGTTGGAAAAGGAATGAGAATCTTCATATACTGCTATGCTGTGATCTCAAGGATGTATTAAATGAAAAAAAGCAAGGTTCTTTTGTGTAAAATACAAATGTATATACATATTTGCTTATTTTTAGAAACAACAGGCAAAGGAGACAACAGTGAAAAAGCAATATACTTTTTTTGGAGGTGGGGGAGAAAATATTTGCAAACCAGATACCTGATAATGGGTTAATGTCTACATATGTAAAGAACTACAACTCAAAACCAAAAATAAATGAAAAAACTACTCAAAAGGACTTGACTTGAGTAGACATTTCTCCAAAGAGGTTCTAAAAATGACCAACATCACTAATTAGGGGAATGCAAGTTAAGTCAAAACCACAATGAGACACCACCTCATACCCATTAAGATAGCTGCTATCGAAATAAGTGTTGGTGAGGATGTGCACCTTTGTGTACTGTTGGTAGGAATGTAAAATGGTGTAGCTCATATGGAAGACAGTATGATGGTTCCTCAAAAATTTTTAAATTGTCATAGGATCCAGCAATAATTCTGACTATATCTCCAAAAGAACTGAAAGCAGTATCTCAAAGAGATATTTGCTCACCCATGTTGATAGCAGCATTATTCACAGTAGCCAAGACGAAGTAACCCAGGTGTCCACTGATGAAGGAAGGGATAAAGAAAATGTGATCTATACCTATAATGTAATATTATTCAGCCTTAAAAAGGAAATTTTGACACATGGTTCAATATTAGATGAACCTTGAGGATTTTATGCTAAGTGAAATAAGCCAGTCAAAGAAAGACATGATTCTATATGATTCTACTTAATGAGGTATCTAGAGTAGTCAAATGAATGAAAACAAAGTAGAATAGTGGGTCCGGGAGTTGAGGGGAGGGGGAAGTTGAGAGTTCTTTAATGGGCATAGAGTGTCAGTTTTGCAAGATGACAAAGTTCTAGAGATTGGTTGCACAACAATATGAATATACTAAACACTACTGAACTGTACACTTAGAAATGGTGAAGATGGTAAAATTTGTGTTCTCTGTTTTCTACCACAATAAAATTTTTTTTAATTAAAGGATCAGAGGAATGCAATTCATAAAAAAGCCACTGAACCTATGTATCAAGTTGGTTGCATAATAACAGGTAAAATTATTTCAGTTGATTTTAAAACATGGTAATTTGTATGTCTAGTGAGATACACTACAAAATAAACCACAAAGAATTCATAAACTGCATTCAGTAATCATATTGTTAGTAATAATATTGGTAGTGTTATTTGAAACTAAAATTTAAGTATTGAAAGATAAAGCAAATAAGTACCTAAATTTCTGCTGAAAAGAAATACTTCCTATAGAATATTATTCACCTATAAAAAGGAATGAAGTACCGATGATGGTACAAAATAGATGAACCTTGAAAATATGCTAAATGAAACAGGCCAGGCACAAAAGGCCACAGTACGATTCTATTTATATGAAATATCCAAAATTGGCAAAAACATAGAAACAAAGCAGATTAGTATTTGCCAGGAGCTATGGAGGGCATGGAGAGTGCTTAATAGGTACAAAGTTTCCATTTGGAGCAATGAAAAAGTTCTGGAACTAGATAATGGTAATGGTTGCACAATATTATGGATATACTTAATGCCACTGAATATATTTTTAAATGGCTAAAATTATACATTTTATGTTGTATATATATTGTATCAAAATAAAAAAAGGAATATGAATTAATTACCCTTGGGTGGTGAAGAATCAAATCAGACATAATTGTACTCAGATGAAGAGCAGCTTTATTAACAAATTATAAGCATATAATTGACTTACATTCATAGCTCATGTTTGTACGACTTAGCATAATATTAGCTACAGCTTAGTCTTCTCAATCTTAAAAATAAAATTTTCTACCATGTAAAACCTAGCCTTCCCTTAGACTTTTGAAAATTATTATATTTTGATCCCTGAGAGTTATAGAAAGGGAGCTGGACTCCAGTGATATCATTTGCCTGATAGCTGGGTCTTAATCCACCTCTGTCCACAAAAACTGGTCCACGGCCACCTCCAGGTCCTTCCTGTGCAGCTTTTACAAGAGGATATATATATTTATTTGTTGATTCAGACTCAAGTTCAATTACTTCTCTGGCATAATCCTGAAATTCTTTCTCCTTTTCAGCCACAAGAGCTTCAGTAAGTCTGCAATACTCTAATTCTGCTTGTTTTGCTTGCTTTGCATTAAACTTATTTTTGGCCTATTTGGGAAAGAAAGAAAATACAACTTCATATTGGTAAACAAGATCAGTTTTCTAAATATACATAGCATTCGAAGTTGTAGATATAATTTTCTAACTTACTGATATCTGACAAGTTCTGGCTTAACAAATACATACTATAATTTATTTCAGAAACTCCTACACTTCTCACAATAGTGTTGTGCTCAAAGTAGTGGTTCAATGAGACTGACCTTAATAGCCTATTATGATGATACATCTTCAAACAAACAATACAGTAAAATAGTTAAAAGCATGAAATTTAGATAAAAATCAAATAACCAAGTTTAGAATCCCATTTCTACTATTTATAGGATGTGTACTTTGGCAGGCGTAGAAGACATACCAATCACTATCCCCACTCATGCATTATTCTGAAGGAACTCACTCAAACCCACTGCCGTAAATCAGCCCAATATACCATGTGACCCAGCCACATAGATTAAATCCGCAATGAATATGTGAACTAAGTTAAACAACAATTACATTCTCTGTTTCCCCAGGATTTGAAGTTGGAATAAATACTCAAGCAATCTACCAAAAGCCAATTTTACCAACATTAAAAACTTTTTTAACTGATTATATTTACAAAAACATTGTTCTTTTAACTGTTTATATTATATGAGGTAATTTTAATGGCTTTTTAAAGATTTCTATGAAGTTTTGGTTGACAACTGTTCATTTCATCTTCTCAGCAGTGATTTTGTCTACTTATGAATATGTTTAATATTCATGAAAATATTTTTCAAAATCAGTAACCAACACTTCTGTATAATAGTAGTGGAAATCTGGTATCTACCACAAATTGAAATTTATGAGGAAATAGAGCAACCATATGAATATGAAATACATTTTTATTACTGAGTGCTCCAACTCAAAATTAAGGTTTACATGCTATTTGTTCAATTGGTGAGAGAATACCAGGAGTTTTTTAAAAATAGGAACTGACATTCAATAAGATTGGAAAAAAAGTCAGAAAGGGCTAAAAACTATCTCATCAAAGGTAAAATGGTATAATTTGGGATCTTAACGAGCAATTGGGATATGTTGGTTTGGTAGCAGCTTATAAAAAGATACTGAGGGAAGAAAAAGAAACATTTGAAGTACAGTCATGCGCCGCATAACAACATTTCGGTCAACAACGGAATGCATATACGACACTGGTCTCATAAGATAAGTACCATATAGCCTAGGTGTGTAGTAGGCTATACCATCTAGGCTTGTGTAAGTACACTCTTATGATGTTCATACAACGACAAAATCACCTAACAATGCATTTTTCAGAATATATCCCCATCACTAAGTGACACATGACTGTACAGAAAGGAAGTAACACTGGAAGGAAAGGAGTACCATAATGGATCATATGATTGGTGCCTCAAATTTGATATGCATTAAGCATAAATACAAATTCGTAAAGAAACTTTTAAAATATTGGCTTAAAATCCTAAAAATTATAATAGATGGGGGTAAAGTAACAAGTACTTTGGAGGATGCTAGAGAGCTAATTATTTTGAAAAGTGTAAATAAAGGGAAAGAATCATTTATCCTGTCCTTTCTTTAAAAATCGTACCTCAGGGAAACCAAATTGCTGATTATGAAAAGTTCTTTGAAGACTTCAGCAAATGAATCAGAAGGAGAGAGAATATCAACATTTTGCCACCTCCTGAATTAAGAGATCTAGACAGTGATCATCAAAAGCTGTTCATATCCCAGAAAGTGAGGCAACAGTCATTATGTGCCTTTTCATGGAAGTACACAATACCACCTATGAGGAATTTTTGTCAAAAAATTGAACCTGAAACTGACCTAAACTAGATTTTACATGAAATGCAGGGAATATATTAAACTACAGTGCAGGGATCCAGCCAGCAAAATTCAGACTGAAATAATCCTAAAAGACAAGAGACTCAGTTTCTTCAACAAATAAATTGGAAGACAAATACAATAAAGACAAGGAGGAAGAATTTAAGACAAAAAGAAAGGATGGGGGTGGAGGAGGAATTATAGATTAAAAGAGATTTGAAAGACCTTATTTGATCCTGATTCAAACAACAAACTTTTTGTTGTTATTGTTGTTGAGAAGACTCACCCTGAGCTATTATCCGTGCCACTCTTCCTCTGTTTTTTAGTATGTGGGCCACCAGCACAGTATGGCTGCTAACAGAGTGGTGTAGGTGTGCACCCAGGAACCGAACCACGGCAGCTGAAGCGGAGTGTGCTGAACTTAACCACTAGGCCACCAGGGCTGGCCCAAACAACAAACTTTAAAAAATATTCATGAGACAATTTGGGGGAAATTTAAACACTGAATGTATGATAATGGATTGTGATTATGTTAATTTCTAAACAGTTCCTGAGTTTCTGAGATACATACTGAAAATTATAGCAATAAAATGATATCATATCTGAGATTTGCTTCAAAATAATATGGTAGATCCTACTTCTGGTAGTGGCCGCATGAGGAGGTTGGCCAATTCTCCTCCATAGAAAATAAGTTTATTATTAAAAGTTATTAAAATCAACCATTTCAGAGCCCTAGTCAGTGAACATGTGCAGGCAACTACTTGAGAAGTATTTTTTCACGAAAAAAATACTACTAAATCAGGTAAGAACTACAAGCTTATGGCATTCTTATCTGGAGGGCATTGCAATCCCTCCAGATCGGATGGTGAAAACTTGCAGATTTATTGGACAATGATGGTGGATTCTATATGGGTTGAGTGGCAAAGCAGCTAGAAATTTAAGGGGGAGATTCTGGAAATGAGACATCTATAGAAGGGCTGAGATAATAAACTCTACAGACATCCCTGACTAATTGATAAATGAGACCCCAGGGAGCCTAGCAAAAATTAAAAGCCTGGAGGAAATTGTGAATTTGCTGTTTTTTGGAATACCATCCTCTACCCACACACAGCTTGTGCAGCAGGGGAATACCATCCTCTACCCACACACAGCTTGTGCAGCAGGGGTAAAAGCATTACTAGCTTAAGGTGTCTGAACATAAACTCTGCCCACATTATTGGTTGACTGTCAAACAATGTCAATACAGTGAGGAACCCTAGGGAGCCAGGCTTTAAAAAAATAAAACAAAAATGAGCAGAGACATCAGAGGCTTCCTATTGTGGTGAAGACAGATTTCATAGCTTGAGTCCAGGGAAAGCAATTCCCTAATAAAACAAAAAGCAGCAACTCTCAGAACAAAACAGAATCTACAACATATTCTATACAATGTCAAGTTTTCAACCAAAAATTACCAGACCTGCAAAACAACAGGAAAGTGTTACATTGTTCTCAGGAAAAAAAGTAAATTCAACAGAAACTAACTTTGAGTGGAACTGCATATAGCAGTTAGATTTTAAAGCAGCTATTATGAATATACCCAACGAATCAAAGGAAATGTGCTCAGAATGAAGTGAATAGGGACTCTAAACAGAGAAACAGAAACTATAAAAAAGAACCAAATGAAAATCATAGAGTTGAGAAATCAGTAGTAGAAAGGAATAATTCACTAGATGAGTTCAATATCAGAATCATTGAATTTAAAGGTAGATCAATAGAAATTGTCCTATCTGAAGAAGACAGAGAAAAGGATTGATGAAAAATAGAGCATCAGAGATCTGTGGCATAATATCAGATGTCTCTATGTGAGTGTAAATTGGGTCCCTGAAGAAAAGAGGATAAAGAAAGAGGCAGAAAAAATATTTGAAGAAATAATGGCCAAAAACTTCCCACATTTGGTGATATTAACTTGCACATCCAAAAGCACTACAACCTCCAAATAGGACAAACACAAGGAAAACACATCACAGTCAATCTGTGGAAAGCCAAAAATAAAGAGAAAATATTGAAACCAGCAAGACAAAAATGACACATCACATATAAGAGACCAACAATATGATTAATAATGGATTTCTAATCACAAACAATGAAAGCCAGGAGACACTGGAATAACATATTCAAAGGGCTGAAAAAAAATATCCAATACTTTTATATCCAATTAAATGAAGGCAAGATAAAGACATTTCTAGAAAGACATAAATGTAAAGAATTTACTGCTAGTCCACCTGTGCTATAAAACATGCTAAAGGAAGTCTTCAAGTGGAATAGAAATGGCCAATAAGCACAGGAAAGGATGCTCAAACATCACTAATCATTAGGGAAATGCAAATGGAAACCACAACAAGATACCACTTCAAATCCATTACGATGGCTATTATAAACAACAACAAAACCAACAACAAACCCAGAAAACGTGTGTTAAGAATTTGGAGAAATTGGAACCCTTGAACATTGCTGATGGGAATGTTAAATGGTGCAGCTGCTGTAGAAAACGGTATGGTAGTTCTCAAAAATATTAAACATAGAATTACCATATGATCCAGCATTTCCACTTCTGGGTATATAAACAAAAGAACTGAAAGTAGGGACTTGAATAGATATTTGTATACCAGTGTCCACAGAAGCATTATTCACAATGGCTAAAAGATGGAAACAACAAAAATGTCCACTGATGGATAAACAAAATGTGGTATACACATACAATGGAATATTATTCAGCTTTAATAAGGAATGAATATTCAAATTCATAGAGACAGACAGTAGAACAGTGGTTACCAGGGGGTCTTGGATGGGAGAAGGGAGAGTCACTGTTTAATGGGTACAGAGTTTCAGTGTAGGATGATGAAAAAATTATGGAGATGGATAGTGGTGATAGTTGTACATCAATGAGAACGTACTTAATGCCCCCAAACTATACACTTAAAAATGGTTAAAATGATAAATTTTATGTTATGTATATTTTACCACATTAAAAAAATAAATTAAAACTCAATAAGAAAACAAACCCAATTGAATAATTGGCAAATGATGTGAATAGACTTCACAAAAGAAGGCACACAAATGGTATAAAAGGACATGGAGGGGCTGGCCTAATGGCACAGTGGTTACATTCACTCTCTCTGCTTCAGTGGCCTGGGGTTCCCGGGTTCGGATCCCAGGCATGGACCTACATACTGCTCACCAAGCCATGCTGTGGCGGTATCCCACATACAAAAAATAGAGGAAGACTGCACAGATGTTAGCTCAAGGACAATCTTCCTAACCTAAAAAAAAGAAAGAAAAAAGGACATGGAAAGATGTTCAACATCTTTAGTCTTTAGGGAAATTCAAAATAGCACCATGAGACATCACTACACTAGAACTAAAGGATGATAATACCAAGTGTTGATGACAATGTGGAGCAACTTGCCCTTGTATACACTTCTGATACAAATGAAAAATGGTACAGCCATTTTGGAAAAGAGTTTTTAGTTACAAATGATTGGATGCCAGGTCCTCCATATGTGTTCTAAAATCTCTGATACACCAATTCACCTCAAATAGGAAACCTATGCGATCCCAATCAACATAATCTCTGGGTTATAGTTATAAAAAGGGGAAAAAGTAAAACAAATAAGATAAGCAACATGGCCTGCCCTATGCATTTATATTTTCTTTAATATTAACTAAAGCACAATAGACACAAAAGAAGGATAAATATGCAAAAAATGTAAGCATAGTATGGGAAATTCAAAAAAGATAAAAACAGAAACTAACTTTGCATTTTTAATATATTTTTTTGTGTCATAACCATAATGACCATCTGATCTTACTCGACAAAGGAAACTGCTTGGGAAACAGAAAAATAGCATGAACTCTATATTACATATTTATTGCTAAACTAAGTATAAACACTTAGGAATAACTACCATTTGCTGAATATGGGCCTCTTGAACTTCTCGGTGTTCTTTATCAGCTTTGCGTTTTTTCTCCTTTTCATGCTCCAAGAAAATCTGATCTGCTTTCATGATAGCCAGTAATTGTTCTTTAGCCTCTATTTTTCTTTGTCTTTTTTCTTCCTCTTTATTTTTCATCTAGATGTTAAAAGGCAAAGGAAAAAATTAAAACCATTTTTAGCAACCAGTCCTCTGGTTGCCAGTGCCAATGAGGCATGGAGTTAGAGAGCTCCAAGCAGAAAGTCAGCCAGGAGTAATGCAAGGGCAGAAAATTGTATGCACCTGGGCTCATTCACACATGGCCAGATTGCTTTGGTTTTGTTCTATTTCCTGAATATCAGGAAACACACAATGAAAACTTAAGTAGAGTGATATTGGTTTAAAAAAGAAAATATAGGAACAGAAAAAGAAGAGCTTCTCAAGGTAGGGAAATATTTGTAGGGAAAAAATTAATTGCTGCAATGTTTATGAACTATCCAATTTAAATGTTATGACAGCCAGTCATGTAGGAGATAAATTCTGAAAGATTAAGAAATACAGAAATGCAATAGGGTAATTTTTACTTGGTTTGTATTAAAAACATTAAAACGAGAAGTATAATAAATGAATAACAATTTTTGCATTTCAGATGGTTCTGAAACAGAAGAGATCACTTTGCATCTATAAATACATTATTTGTAATTAATTGTCATGTCATCTTCTGTTAGAAAGTAAACATGGGCTGATTTCAAGAATATAGGTAGCAATACTTGTATCAGACAAAATAGACTGTAAAACAAAAACTGTAACAAGAGACAAAGAAGCTCACTACATAATGATAAAGGGAACAATCCAACAGGAGGATATAACACTTGTAAATATCTACGCACCCTACATAAGAGCACCTAAATATATAAAGCAATTATTAACAGACACAAAAGGAGAAATAGACAGTAACACAATAATAGTAGGGGACTTTAACACTGCACTTACACAAACAGATAGATCATCCACACAGAAGATCAACAAGGAGACATTGGCCTTAAATGACACATTAGACCAGGTGGATTTAGTAGATATATACAGAACATTCCATCTAAAAACCCGAGCACACACATTCTTTTCCAATGTACATGGAACATTCTCCAGGATAGATCACATATTAGGACACAAGACAAGTCTCAATAAATTTAAGAAGACTGAAATAATACCAAGCAATCTTTTCTGACCACAATGGTATGAAACTAGAAATCAACTACAGGAAGAAAATTGGGAAAGCCACAAATATGTGTATATCAAACAAATGCTACTGAACAACGATTGAGTCAATGAAGAAACCAAAGGAGAAATCAAAAAATACCTGAAGACAAATGAAAATGAAAATACGACGTGCCAAAATGTATGGGCTATCGCAAAAGTGGTTCTAAGAGGGAAGTTTACAGCAATACAGGCCTACCTCAACAAACAAGAAAAATCTCACATAAACAATCTAACAGTGCACCTAAAGGAACTGGAAAAAGAAGAACAAACAAAGTCCCAAATCAGTAGAAGGAAGGAAATAATAAAAATCAGAGAAGAAATAAACGAAATAGTGACTAAAAAAAAAATAGAAAAAAATCAACGAAATGAAAAACTAGTTCTTTGAGAAGATAAACAAAATTGACAAACCTTTAGCTAGACTCATTAAGGAAAGAAGAGAGAAGGCTCAAATAAATAAAAGCAGAAATGAAAGAGGAAAATTACAACAGACATCTCAGAAATACAAAAGATTATAAGAGAATACTATGAAAAGCTATACACCAACAAATTGGATAATCTAGAAGAAATGGATAAATTCTTAGAATCATACAAAATTCCAAAACTGAACCAAGAATAAATAGAGAATCTGAATAGACTAAACACCAGTAAGAAGATTGAAACAGTAATCAAAAACCTCCCAAAAAATAAAAGTCCAGAACGAGATGGCTTCTCTGGTGAATTCTACCAAACATTCAAAAAAGATTTAATACCCAGCCTTCTCAAACTCTTCCAAAAAGCTGAAGAGGAGGGGAAGCTTCCTACTCATTCTACGAGGCCAACATTACCCTGGTACCAAAACCAGACAAGGAAAACACAAAAGGAAAATTATAGGCCAATATCACTGATGAACATCAATGCAAAAATCCTCAACAAAATACTAGCAAATCAAATACAACAATACATTAAAAAGATCATCCACCATGATAAAGTGGGATTTATTCCAGGGATGTAGGAATGGTTCAACATCCACAAATCAATCAACATGATACACCACATTAACAGAATGAAGAATAAAAATCACATGATCATCTCAATAGATGTAGAGAAAGCATTTGACAAGATATAGCATCCATTTAAGATAAAAACTCTGAATAAAATGGGTATTGAAGGAAAGTGCCTCAATATAACAAAGGCTATATATGACAAACTCACAGCCAATATCAGACTTAACAGAGAAAAACTGAAAGCTATCCCTCTAAGAACAGGAACCAGATAAGGATGCCCCCTTTCACCACTCCTATTTAACATAGTATTGGAAGTCCTAGCCAGAGCAATCAGGCAAGAAAAAGAAATAAAAGGGATCCAAATTGGAAAGGAAGAAGTGAAACTGTCACTATTTGAGGATGACATGATTTTATATATAGAAAACCCTAAAGAATACACCGAAAAACTATTAGAAATAATAAAAGAATACAGTAAAATTGTAGGATACAAAATGAACATAAAAAAATCAGTTGCATTTCTATACACTGACAAGGAAGTAACAGAAAGAGAAATTAAGAATACAATCCCATTCAGAATTGCAATAAAAAGAATAAAATACCTAGGAATAAATTTAACCAAAGAGGTGAAAGACTTTTACACTGAAAACTATAGGACATTACTGAAAGAAATTGAAGAAGACACAAAGAAATGGAAAGATATTCCATGCTCTTGGATTGGAAGAATTAACATAGTTCAATTGTCCATACTTCCAAAAGCAATCTACAGATTCGATGCAATCCCTATCCATGTTCCAATGACATTTTTCACAGAAATAGAACAAAGAACGCTAAAATTTATTTGGAACGACAAAAGATTCCAAATAGCCAAAGCAATCCTGAGAAAAAAGAACAAAGCTGGAGGTATCAGATTCTCTGATTTCAAAATATACTACAAAGCTATAGTAATCAAAACAGCATGGTACTGGCACAAAAACAGACATACAGATCGATGGAACAGAATCAAGAGCCCAAAAATAAACCCACATGTCTATGGACAGCTAATTTTCGACAAGGGAGCCAAGAACATACAATGGAGAAAGGAAAGTCTCTTCAATAAATGGTGTTGGGGAAACTGGACAGCCACATGCAAAAAAATGAAAGTAGACCATTAACTTACACCATACACAAAAATTAACTCCAAAGAGATTAAAGACTTGAATGTAAGACCTGAAGCCATAAAACTTCTAGAAGAAAACAGAGGCAGTATGCTCTTGTACATCAGTCTTAGCAGCATATTTTCAAGTACCGTGTCTGACCAGGCAAGGGAAACAATATAAAAAAATAAACCAGTGGGACTACATTAAACTACAAAGCTTCTGCACAGCAAAGGAAACCATCAACTTCAGCCAGCCACGACGGCCTAGTGGTTAAAGTTTGGCGCTCACCGCTTTGGCGGCCCAGGTTCGTGGAACCACACCACTCATCTGTCAATTGCCACTTTGTGGCAGTGGCTCACATAGAAGAACTAGAACAACTTACAACTAGGATATACAACTATGTACCGGGGCTTTGAGGAGGGAAAAGAAAAAAAAAAAAGGAAACCATTGACAAAAAGAAAAGACAACCTAGATATTTGCAAAGATATTTGCAAACCATATATCTGATAAGGGGTTAATATCCAAAATATATAAACAACTCATACATCTCAACAACAACAAAACTAACAACCCAATTAAAAAATGGGCAAAAGATCTGAACAGACATTTCTCCAAAGAAGATATACAGATGGTCAACAGGCACATGAAAAGATGTTCAACATCCCTAATTATTAGGGAAATGCAAATCAAAATTACAATGAGATATCACCTCACACCCATCAGAATGGTTATAATTAACAAGACAAGAAACAATAAGTGTTGGAGAGGATGTGGAGAAAAGGGAACTCTCACACATTACTGGTAGGAGGGCAAACTGGTCCAGCCACTATGGAAAACAGTATAGAGATTCCTCAAAAAATTAAGAATAGAACTACCATACAATCCAGCTATTCTACTGCTGGGTATTTATCCAAAGAACATGAGAACATGAATGCATAAAGATATATGCACTCCCATGTTCACAATAGCCAAGATTTGGAAGCAACCTATGTGTCCATCAAGGGATGGCTGGATAAAGAAATGGGGTATTGGGTCTGGCCCTGTGGCGTAGTGGTTGACTCCAGCACTCTCCACTTCGGCAGCCCGGGTCCGCGGGTTCAGATCCCAGGTGCAGACCTATACCACTCATCAAGCCATGCTGTGGTGGCAACCCACATACAAAAAATAGAGGAAGATTGGCACAGATGTTAGCTCAGGGTTAATCTTTCTCAAGCAAAAAAAGAGGAAGATTGGCAACAGCTGTTAGCTCAGAGCGAGTCTTCCTCACAAAAAAAAAAAAGAAGATGTGGTACATATACACAACGCAATACTACTCAGCCATAAAAAAGATGAAATCTTGCCATTTGCAACAACATGGATGGACCTTGAGGGAGGGTATTATGCTAAGCAAAATAAGGCAGAGGGAGAAAGTCAAATACCTTATGATCTCACTCATAAATACAAGGTAAAAAACAACAACAAACAAATACATTGAGACAGAGATTGGATTGGTAATTACCAGAGGGGAAGGGGGGAGGGAGAAGGGCAAAAGGGTGATTAGGCACACGTATATGGTGATGGATGGTAATTAGTCTTTGGGCAGTAACATTATGTAATCTACACAGAAACTGAAATATAATGATGCACACCTGAAATTTATATAATGTTATAAACCAATTTTACCTCAATAAAAAAAAAATCAACAATACAGATAATAATATAAGTAGTAACCCCAACAAAAGAATATAGGAAGATAATTAATACATTGTTTTTCAAATCTGTGCTAGTTTTTTGTCTGAGAGAGAGAGTGGAAGGGGCTTAAATTTGTTTTTTTTTACTTTATTTGTCAAAACTGAATTGCTTACCACAATGGCTCTATATTCTGCAATTGCTTTTAATTCTGATTTGTTTTTTTCATATTTTTCCCTTTCTCTTTTTTCCCATTCAGCCTCAGCTTCTGCAATATCTCTAGCAATAATCAAATCTTCATTGTCAAGTTTCTCTTTCATTAGTTCACTCAGGAAGTTATTTATTCTTTCTCTCCGTTCCTCCATTAGCCTATAACAAAATAACCATTACTTGTCAAATCTTCGTGAATAGATTTGTTATGGAGCCAATGTAATTTAATTAAAGAATCAGATATTTTATAATCTTTCAAAAGTCTAAAACGAGCCCTACTGCTCCTTATATATAGTGATTGTTTTAAGTGGAAATTATTTAATACTTTATTTTTAGAATAAGGTATATTCTAAAAATCCAAAGGGAGTAATGCATGTAATATGATCTTGTGTGTGTGTGTGTGTGTGTGTGTGTGTGTGTGTGTGTGAGCATGTGTATGTATAGGAAATAAAGTGTTATAATTATCCACCATGAAAAATACTTTAAAATACTTTATTAGACTACTCTGCTTACTCTAACATTGGAGGCTTAGGTCATAAAATAAATCAAAGGCCTTTCTTTAAATAAAACCTCAAAAATATCTAGTAATGTTATCAAAATCCTAAATAAATCTATTCTCTTACTATACTGCCTGCAATTTATTCATAGTACTTTATTGACTTCATCTGTTTATATGAAGATAAATTACTCTCCCTTTACACTGTGAGATTCCTGAGTCAGAGACAGGATAAGTCCTCTCTCTAGTTCAGGGCCAAGCACGGTGCCTGGCACATCATCAACAATTAACTACAGATTGTTCAAGGAATGGGGCATTTTCATTTAGGAAACTGGGCAAAAAGGACTTTTAAATTTAGGATGTGACAAATTCACTAATTTATTGAGTGAATTTGCAAAGCAACATGGGAGAAATGATGAGAAAGGACACAGTGCATGCCCCGAGGAAATTACAATCTAAAGTGGAGAAAAGACATCTATGTGAATAACTACACAAGGCAAAGGGTGATAAATGCCATGAGAAAGCTAGAAAGTGATATGAGCAAATGAGAACAATAGGATGGCTTCACGGAAAAGGTGACATTTCATCTAGGCTGTCAAAAACAGTATTTTAAACACTTTTATTGATTGCCTACTATGTGCCAGGCACTATTCCAGGTGCTGGGGGCATAACAGTAAACAGAAACAGTAAAAATCTCTGCCGTCATGGAGCTTTCATTATAGCTGGGGTACAGGGGACAGTAAACAAAATAAATAATGAAAATTGTGCTATATCATACAATGAGGAAAAAGAAAGCAGTTAAAGAGAAAAGCAATGTGGTGGTTGGGGTGGTAATTTTAAATAAGGTAGTCAGGGAAGGCCTCCATGAGAAGGCAATATTTAAGTAATGATCTGAAAGAGTTAAGGTACATGAGCATTCCCCAGAGAAGGGACAGGAGAAGTCCAGTGGGAGGGACCAAGAGGGAATGGAGGGAGAACAGCAGACGTGAGGTCTGAGAGATGAGCGTGGCGTCAGCTGGGAATCTGGATGGGTGTAGAGCCTTATGGGCCATAGTAAAGACTCGAAGTGTGATGTAAAGCCGTCAGAGGATTGTGCACAGAAACAGACAGAAACACAATCTAGACAGATCTAGACAGAAACATGATGTACTGCAACTGGCCTCCTACTCTCCTCTCTCACCTCATTCCACACTGCTCACTAAGGTAAGCAATAACCTCTAAATCTGACAGACGTTTCATTTTTAAAAATCTCATTTAATCCCTCTATTGATCTAACGCTGATGACTGCTCTCCTCTTACTGAAACTCTCCTCCTTTGCTGTTTCTCTGGTTTTCCTCCAATCTCTGGGAACCATTCTTTGGTCTTCACATTATCTTCTTTCTCCATTTGACCCTTAAATATGGACTTCCCTAGAGACTATGCCAGCTTCATTTCTTACCTACTCACCATAGGTGAGCTCACCTGTATCCACAGTTCCAGCTACCACTTATACATCAATAGCTCACAAAGCCATCTCCAGCTCATACCCCACTCCTACAGCAGAGATTTCCAGTATTTCCAACCATCTACCAGATAGATGTCCTCGGTATTCCAAGAGAACCCCAACTTACATGCCCCAAACCGAAATCATGATGTCACCAAATGCCCTAGTCATATATACAATAATAAGACCTTTATTCCTAAAGACTACTCGCATATCACTTCTGATCTACAATAAATACATTCAGATAGTACTTGATTACATAAATTATTTTAAAAGCTTACCTGTGTGTTTCAGCTTCTTTTTCTTTCCCTATTTGTGCAAGACGCTTTTTTGCTTTGATAAATTTTCTAATCTTTTCATCTTCCTCCTCTTTCTGCTGCTGTTCTACAGCTTTGATGATATTTTTATCATTCATATGTTCCTTGGGGGAAAAAATTGTATATTATCACAAAGAAAAATATCTTTCAAGATATGAATATTTAACAAGAAGCTGTCAAATAGTTGTTAATTCTCTCTTGGAAATTTATCCCACAGAGATAATCAGAGATGTGCATTAAGTTTTATACACCATGTACTTCATCTCAAAGTTATTTAAAATAGCAAGAAACTGAAAACAATCTCTAAATAATTCAATAATGGAGAAATGGTTAAATAAATTATACTCTCAACGACATGGGAAAATACAAATAATATCAATAAGTGGGGAAAAAAGCAGAATCTAAAACGCTACATTGCATATTTCAGTTTTGCAAATATATATAACTAAAAGTTTATAATGTTTATATAACTGGAAGAAATGTACCAAATGTTAACAGTAGTTATCTCTGGGGTATGAGATGACAGGTGACTTCTATCTCTTAATGCTTTTTGCTATTTCTTTTCAAATATCTCATTTCTTTAAAAATATGTAATTAAAAATGATTCTATTATCAGAAAAAATACACTAAACATACATAATTTTCATTTAATGTTTGAATATTCAATATAGTCACATGGTACACAAACTAAAAATATTTAAAAGACACACAGTGTAAAGTGTCCTTCCTACCTCATCCACTATCTATCTGCCTATTCCTGATTCCCCCCACCAGACTCAATAACTGTGAAACTAGTTTCTTGTCCAGACTCTTTTTTTTTGGCTGAGGAAGATTCGCCCTGAGCTAATATCTGTCGCCAATCTTCTTTTTTTTTTTTTCTGCTTGAGGAAGATTGGCCCTGAGTTAACATCTGTGCCAGTCTTCCTCTATTTTATATGTGGGTCATCACCACAACATGGCTGAGGAGTGGTGTAGGTCTGCGCCCGGGATCCAAACCCACGAACCCAGGCTACTGAAGTGGAGCACACTGAATTTAACCACTATGCTATGACGCCTGCCCTCAGACTTTCATTTTACACAAATACAAGAAAATATATAGCAATTCCTAGTCCAGAGAAAAAGAAAAAAAAAGAGAGATGATGAAGACTAATGGAAGGGAACCATCATTGAATCTGGATTGAACCTGGCTACATCATGCTTAAGATTCAGTCAGGAATATACTAGAGATGCTGTCTAAAATAATTGAGGGAGGTTGGATGAAACAAAGTGATTTTAACAAAAATTTTTAAAATAGGTCATTAATTTTTAAAACAAAAAATAAAAATGTGTTCATATCATCATATACTCCATGACCCAACCTGAATTAGCCATCATAAAAATAGGTACCCTTGAACACAACAGCCTGGATATTTAGCTATATTAGTGTATTCTGTTACTATAAGTAGAAACCAATTCAAGACAAAAGTTATTACATGCAACATTAAATTTCCAATATATTTGTAACTCGGAGTCTACTATATGCCTAGCATTCTCAAGTACTCTTCTATTTTATGGGCTATTACTTTTAAAAGCCTGTAATATGGTTAGGAGATGCATTAATCAACATGAAAAGCTAATGAAAACACCAAACTGTTAAAAGTGATTGTTTTGAATGATTTCTTAAAAGTTTTATTTTGCTGTTTTTTCCTAAGTTTATTGTAATGTTCATACAGAGTTTTTATAATAGGAATAGTATAGAGTTAAATAACACAAAGTTAATTTTCATTTTTAAAAATTGAAAGCCTCAGCTCAAGGTCACACAGCTAGTAAGTGGTAGAGTTAGCAATCAAAACAAGGTCTGTCCCTTTCCAAAGTGACTTGGAGGGCCGGCCCCATGGCTTAGTGGTTAAATGCTCGCACTTCGCTGCTGGCGGCCCTGGTTCGGATCCCGGGCGCGCACCTACGCACCGCTTCTCCGGCCATGCTGAGGCCGCATCCCACATACAGCAACTAGAAGGATGTGCAGCTATGACAGACAACTATCTACTGGGGCTTTGGGGGAAAAAAATAAAATAAATAAAAAATAAATTAAAAAAAACAAAGTAACTTGGAGAGAGAAAAATATTGTATCCATGAACCAAGAATAAGATCTCATGCAAAAGGAACAATAAGATTACAAGTAAAACTCAGAAATTAACACTTTGATAGCGGGGCTGGCCTGGTGGTACACTGGTTAAGTTTGTGTGCTCCGCTGCAGTGACCCAGGGTTTGCAGGTCCAAATCCTGGGCGTGGACCAATGCACAGCTCATCAAGCCATGCTGTGGCAGGCGTCCCATATACAAAATGGAGGAAGATGGGCACAGATGTTAGCTCAGAGTCAATCTTCCTCAGCAAAAAGAGGAGAATTGGCAACGGATGTTAGCTCAGGGCCAATCTTCCTCACCAAAAAAAAACTTTGATAGCTAAAATTAAAAACTCAATAGAAGGCATAGAAGACAAAGTTGAGGATAACTCTCAAAGTTGAATAAAAAACAAAAAAGGCAGGAAAAATTACCCCCAAGATTCCTCCGTCTCTTCAGCATTAGTAGCAGGACCCAGATTTTGTTCAGAATGGCAATATGCTCAGCTAAAAGACTATATTTCCAAGCTTTCTTTTCAGCTAGGTGTGACTAAATTATAACCAATGAGATTTAGTAGCAATTGTTAAGTGGGACTTCTAGAAAAATTCCTTAAAAATAGAACAGACAGGGCACTTTTTTTTGTCCTTCATCCTTTCTTCCTTCTTGCTGCCTGGAATGTGGACATGAGGGTGGGAGTTCCAGCAGCCATTCAGGGCCATGAGGCAACCTCGAGGACAGAAGCCATTTATGTTCCAAGAATAGAAAAGCAAAAAAAAGAGAAGCTGTCTCAGCCCGTTGATTCTGGAGGTTGCCATATCAGCCTTGGAATGACTACCTCTGCATGTCACACAGTTTTAATTTGTTTAAGGTACTATTATTTTTGCTTTTCTGTTATATGCTTTTGAGCCTACTCCTAACTAACAAAATTAGAAAAGGTTTTTTTTAATTAGAGTATCAATTCACAAAGTCCAATATCTATCAGAGGAATTCTAGAACAGAAGAGATAAAATGGAAAGGGACAAAATTACACAAGAAATAAAATCAGAAAAGTTTCCAGGATGAAAGGAATATGCATTTCCAGATTGAAAGTATCAGCTGAGTGCTCAGCAAAATGAATGAAAAACACCTATACCAAGGTAGGTCACCGTGAAATCTCAGAGCTGCAGAGATGAAGAGAGACCATAGATGGCATCACATTTCAATAGCAACACTATTGGAACCTAGATGATTATGAAACTATGAATACAAAATTCTGAATTCTGAACCCAGAATTCTATATCTAGTCAAACTATAAAGCAAGTATGACTTTAGATGACAACCTTTTCAGACAAGAATTCAAAAATTTTACCTCCTGTATACCCTTTCTTAGGAAGCTACTCGAAGACGTATTTCAGTAAGATGAAGGAGTAAAACCAAGAAAGAGGTAGGCGTAAGATTCAGGAAATAGGAGCTGTGACCCAGCAAAGTGGCACAGGGACGTCTCAGAAGGACAGCTGAGCAGCAGGCCTAGAGAGCAAGCAGTCCAGAAGGGAGGGAAGGATGGAGGACTTGGGATGAGGAAGCTCCAAGAAAACGAATAACATAGATTATTTAATATTATTTACTTGAACATTTGAAAATTAGCAATATACAGATATACAGAACTTATGGAACATATAGAAAAAATTGAGGGATATGGTCATCAAAGCAAATGATAAGAAAGACAATTATTTTACTCACAGAAAAACATTTAAGCAAAGAAATACAATCATAGTATATTACTTGGCTGTTCAGAGGACAATATTTATATAATTATAATAATTATTTAACTAAAATTGTGACATAGTTATTTGGGGCGGAGGGGAGGATGGGAAGGGGAAAGTATTGGAAAAGAGCTAAATCCTCAACTACCAGGGCAGAAGAGACAGAAAAAGTCTGAAACTGATAAATCAAGAAACGTATCTTTAGAACTCAGTAAATATTTTTAAAATATGTTGATTATTTAGAATATAATGTTATACCAGAAGAAACCACTAAAAGAACTTGGAAGTGGTTGCCTCCAAGAAGCAGAAGGGGGTGAAGCAAAGAACTGTTACTCTTCTTTTAAACCCTTTGGTGGTGTTTGATGTTTTAACTCTGTGCACACATTACTTAAGGGAAAAAAAAAAAAAAACAATTGTAAAGAAAAGAATGTAAAAAATTACAAAATAAAATAAATCGCCAACAACCATAAAATAATTATCACCATTTACTGAACGCATATTAACAGTGCAGCAAACACTGAATACATATCATCCCATTCATTCCTCACAACTCTCATTTTAAGGATAAGAAAATATATTTATTAAGAAAAAATTCTCATTTGCTTCTTTCTTGTTCATGCATGGAAGCACGCCCACATAAAACCGTAGCAAATATAGCTTCCCAAAAAGTGAAACCCAACTTAGCAACTAGTTTTCTACTCCACTATTATTTATAAAAAATATATTAAAAGTTAGGCATTGGATTTTGTACATTTTTTGAAGAGATGCTGTATTTTCAACTTACAAAAAACAGTCTCCTGCTTTCATTTATCTCTTCTTTTTTCTTTTCTAGTTTTTTTTTCATTTCTATTTCATATAATGAATTCTGTCGCTTTATTTCCTCAGCATCCTTTTCTTCATCTTTTTTTCTTCTTTCTTCTTCCTCTTTATGTTCCTTTATTCTAAAGCAAAAACATAATTATAATTGAGAGCAAAGCAGAAAAATAGATTATATCTTAAAGAAATGAATTCAATTCTAACCTGGGATGATTTGAAGCTGTAAGGGAGAACTTGCGGATTTCTTTGGGGACAAGAACAGATATATAAAGAGCAGTGATTAAAACCAAATCCAATCTGGGTTAGCTTAGAATTGCCAATATTTTCCTTTCTTTGAAATTTGTTTCATTCCTAACCAAAATTAAGTCCTACATTAGATTCAAATGTTCCTTCCCTTTAGAAAGAACCAGTTAACTGAATGACAGTATGGTGGAATGGTGACATTATTCCACAGAAAAGTCCCTAATCCCTAGTGCTTCTCAGCACTAGACGATACTACCTAACTATGGGTCCAGCCCTCAGGAGATGGGGTTTGATACAAGCAGAGGAACAAAGGTTTCCTTACGCAATTGGCCACACTGGTTGTCATTCTTTCTCTAGCCAACACTGACTAGCTATTGACATGCTCTGAGTGGTAAGCCACCAAATACCAGTTCTCCCACAGGGCTTATGTGCCAGCTCTTCAGAGATCCCTGAGCAGCCTCCTCACCGCAGAGCTCGGATCTGGGAGATTTAGCTCCGGCTCTACCTCTTCAACCCCCTCCCCCAACCCCACCACAACCAGGAGCTTCCACCATCAGTACTTCACTGCAGACTCTGAATGCCCTTATCTGGCAGTCAATCCTCTCCATACTGGCAAGACAGCTCAAGCCCAAGATGTCTACTTGCCCATACATCCTTGTCAGCCAACTAACAAGTGTGCAGGCTGCTCCACTGCCACTCTCTATCTGCTGTCTCTAATATTTTTTCTTCCTCAATAGGGAGGCACAAGGTAGATCAACAACTCAGACAAAAACACTAAGAAATAAACCTTTCTTTCATGTGCACTCAATCAAAAAATTTTTTTTCTTGGAGTCTCCTCACTCAGCTTCAGGGAAGGGAAAATTCCCTTCTCCTGTGCCATGGAGGACTATGCAGGTAAGTGAGTCAGTAAGTTCACTTCAGTGTTATTAACCCAACTGAGGACAGGAAATTCCTAGCTGATTCATTTGTATGGAGTAAGCAGCTTCAGAGTCACAGTTGCTCTCTTTAGGAGGAGTTAAGAAAAAAGTCACTGTTGACCACAGCTAAACTAGGTTTGTGAGTGCCCTAAAAATACTAGATTTTCACATTTTTATTTGTTTGTTTAGTTTGTTAGAACTATTTAATACTTTACCAATCTTTTAGAAGCAAATTCACCAGTCAATAATCAAGATTTAAAAGACATTATAGGGCTGGCCCCGTGGCTTAGTGGTTAAGTGCGTGCGCTCCGCTGCTGGCGGCCCGGATTTGGATCCCGGGCGCGTACCGACGGGTTGCTTCTCCGGCCATGCTGAGGCCATGTCCCACATACAGCAACTAGAAGAATGTGCAGCTATGACATACAACTATCTACTGGGGCTTTGGGGGAAAAAAAATAAAATTATAAAAAAAAAAGACATTATAAAAAGAGACGCATCCAATTTCGAGAAAGAAAGTTTTTGAAGTTTTGAAATTGCTACTTTACGGGAAAACAAGATACAAAAAATTTGCAATTTTAACATTCCTTAGCTAATCTGGAAATCACCAACATTAAACCTATGCATGTATTGGATAGTTTATTGTTTTAGCAAAAAAAAATTTACATATTCTAAGGGTAAGAATAAAAACGTCTCTAGGGGGCCGGCCCCATGGCTTAGCGGTTAAGAGCACGTGCTCCACTGCTGGTGGCCCGGGTTCGGATCCCGGGCGCGCATCGACACACCGCTTCTCCAGCCATGCTGAGGCCGCGTCCCACATACAGCAACTAGAAGGACGTGCAGATATGACATACAACTATCTACTGGGGCTTTGGGGGGAAAAATAAATAAATAAATAAAATTATTAAAAAAAATGCCTCTAGGGTCAGTGAAAAGGTAATATTGCCAGTGACTTATACATATACACTTTATAACTACTAAATAAAATTTAATTACCCGTCAATAGAGACTTTTACCTTAGTTTGGGTAGACTACTCAACTATCTGCCATTAATTTGGTTTAATGCAAAGTTAACATTTTGAAGGAAATCTGAGATCCTCTAGTTCTGGGAAGAAATACATAACATTCATATCTTTACTTCCAACACTCATGTCCACAGCGGACATTAATAATCAACACAAAACTCCTTCCTGCTGTGTCTTGGTCCTTTTCAACCCAATGTACTGGGCAGCCTCTGCCAAGCCATCAGAGAAGAATTTGTCATGAAACATTTTTGCTATCTCTTATTGACTTTCTGAAGGTCCCAAATCTGTATTTATCTAGCCCAGATCTGACTTGAGCTTATATAGATGTTATAGAGTCCTCCTATAAAAGCAGGAGGGACTCCTACCCAAAATTTGATTCAGGTGATACTCCACACACCAGGAGAATTTGAGAGAAAGTATTACTGATGCAAGGGACTCCCAGGAGAGCTGTGCAGGCACAAGTGGTCTGGACTGATTTGGGCAAAGAAGAAGGAGTGGGTTTGGGCCTTTACTGTGATTAAGGGGTGGGACTGGGGAAAAGTTCCTGTGCATAGGAAACTTAAATTTCCTGCTAGTGCCAAAGGAGGAGGCAAAGCAAGCCCAGGGGGCTCCTTATCAGCCTGTCCAGATGTGGGGCCACAGGGGAAAGGACAGTGAGGCCTAATATGAGGCCAGCCGTCACATATCAAAAATGAAGTCTCTTTATTACAATAGACACACTTGATTCTTGTAGAGACAACCCACTAGGTAGCATCACCTGACTATTATATTACATAGGTGCCTTACATTCACTATGTCTAAAACTAAATTCATCCTCCTCCTCTTCTAAACTGATTCTTTTTGGTTTCTTGTCCTTATCTTGAGGATAGTACCACCTTCTTTTCAGTTGCCTACACTGGAGACTTAAGAATCATACATAACTCTCCTGTAATCCTTTTTTTTTAATTTGTTTTTCCCCCAAAGCCCCAGTAGATAGTTGTATGTCACAGTTGCACATCCTGTTAGTTGCTGTATGTGGGACGCGGCCTCAGCATGGTCGGAGAAGCAGTGCATCGGTGCGCACCCGGGATCCGAACCCGGGCCGCCAGCAGTGGAGCGCGCCCACTTAACCGCTAAGCCACGGGGCCGGCCCTCTCCTGTAATCCTTAGACTTCTCGTTCATTTATTTAACAACTATTTATTGAATTTCTACTATAATGATGAAACAGACAAACATGGTTCCTGCCCTCAAGAAGCTTACATTCTAGTGGGAAAGACAGGCAAAAACAAACAAAATCAAGTAAAAAGGCAAATAGTGTAATCACAAATCCAGGTAAGTGTTATAAAGAAAATAAGAGACCAAGAAAAAGAATAACAATTGAGTTATTTATTTTATATAACTTTGAACAGAGCTGTTCCCTAAGATAAGGAAGTACTCTTTGAACTGGTGAGAAGCTGCTCACAGATGAAGAATGGGAGGGTAAAATTCTAGACAGAAGGAAAAAACATGTGAGAAGGCCCTGAAGCAAGCAAGGATTTGACAGGTGCTTGAGGCCTGGAAGATCAGTGTGATGGAGGGATAACAACTAAGGAGAAGGAATGGTAGCAAAGGAGGTTGAGAAGTAGATGAGGCCAGATCACCCAATGCCTTGCAGGAGATAGCCAAGTTTCCATTTTATTTTAAATGAATGGAAAGCCACTGGAAATGTTTAAGGTAGGAAAATAATGACCAATTTTGATTTTAATAAAATCTCCCTGGACGACGAAAGGAGAAGGGATTAGGAAGAGAGAATAGAAGACTAGTTAAGAGTTGATGCAATAATCCATGGGGCATGAGGATGGCCCGGAAATAAGATGACAGCAGTAAATTCAAGATGTGTTTTGGAGAAAAAATGAACATGAATTACTGATAGATCTGATGTGGGAAATAAGGAAAATGAGGAATCAAGGCGGATTCCTAGGTTTCTGGTTTGAACAAGTGAGTGAATAAGGATGCCACTAGAAAGACCACTGTGGGAGTAGAGAATCAATAATTCAGTGTTAGGATTTTAATTTCGAGATATCTATGAGACACCCAAATGGAGATGTCTTAGAGGCAGTTGAATATGTGAAACTGGGACTCAAGGGAGAGGTCTGGACTAGAGTTACAAATTTGGAAGTTATCAGATTTAGGATGGCTTTTAAATCAGTAGGAATGAATGAGATCACTTAAGCCCTCTTCTCTCTATTTTTTCCCTAGATGATCTTATCCAGAGAAAGGGATGCAAACTATCCTATGATGATTTTTCCTTTTTGGGGGAAGCTGATGAGGTTAACAGTAACTAAACTGTTCTTAAGCAAGGTCTATGGGCCCCTTCCTAGAGAAAGGCTTACCTATCAATAGAAGGAAGCAGAATTATGCAGTGTTTATAGATACTGTTAAGTTTCTTTTCAATAATTATGTTTAAGGTTCTTGGTCAAAATCCCTCTATTTGGGGATTCTTGTGTCACTAGGGTAAGTCCCTTATTTGCCCATCCCCATCATGCCCTCTGGGCTGCAGGTCATGGGCAAACTCTTATACATCTCAAAGCCCGACAATGGAATAGGCTGCCCAGGTCTGCAGCCTAGAGATTTTTTTAAACGTGTGTGAAAAATCTCACTTCCAGGCACAGGGCCAGCAGCTGTACAGTGTGTTTTAGTTATGTATTGCTGAGTAACTAATTATTCCAAAATTTAGTGCCTTAAATCAATAAACATTTATTATCTCACATCATTTCTGAGATTCAGGAATCTGGGAGTAGTTTAGCTGGGTAGTTCTCAAGAGGTTGCAGTCAAGATGTCAGTTGGAGCTTTAGTCATCTGAAGGCTTGACTGAGGCTGGAGAACCCATTTTCACATAACTGTTGGCAGGAAGCCTCAACTCACTGCCACATGGACCTCTCCCTAGAGCTGCTCGAGTGTCCTTACAACACGGTAGTAGCTTCCCCAAGAATGAGCAATCCAAAAGAGATAGCAAGGAGGAAGCCACAATGCCTTTTATATCCTAATCTCAGGATGTCACGTACCATCACTTCCCTCATTCTATTCATTGGAAATGAGTTGCTATGTATAGCCCCACACTCAATGGGGGGGTGGGAGGGGGAGTTAGCTCCACCCTCTGTAGGGAGGAGTATCAAAGAACGTGTGGACATATTTTAAACCACCATCACGTATTACCTGGGTAGCACTTGGTAATAAAATAGAGCATGCAAAAGAGTCTTGTACCTTGTTCCTACAATTTCCATTTCTTTGTGATTAAAAGAATTAAAATATGGTCTTTGCTCAAAAAGGAGAGTCATTCCCAATTTTGGCAGACTTGAGACACACAGCCTACAAAGCACATCATGATCTGACTCTTGCCTAAATATCCAATGTCATCTTTAACTCTGCCCTCTTAGTCCTCTATACTATAACCATTTTGACTACCTGTAGTTACCCAAATCCACCATACTTTATCTCACCTCTGGGTCTTCACCCATGTTATTTCCTCTGCTTAAAATACCTCTACACTCTCACTCGTTGCATGTCTTATTCCTACTCATTCTTCTTCAGGAGCTGATCTCTTCTGAAAAGCTTTCCCTAGATTGGACCAGATGTCCATTTTATATGCTTCCACACACCCTGTACATATATTTGCCAAAATATTTACCATTATATTCTAATTATTTGTTCCATATCTAAAGCCTCCTCCCAAGAGTGTGAACTTCTTAAGGAAAAAAGACTGTATCATATTCATCTTTGTATTCTCATGGACTAGAATAGTGGCTGGCAAATGGAGATTGTTCAGTAAATGTTAGTAACAATGAGTGGATGATTAAATGAATAAATGAATACACTAATGAATGAATAAATAGCTTTTCTTGAAATTTTGCCCCAATAAACTCTTATTATTCAAGAAATAGGGGAAAAAACCTCTCTTTCTTTCTTTTCTACCACATGGTCCTCTGTTTCCACTCAGGTTAATGCTAGTGCTACTATTCTAGTTCTATTGCTGGTTTAAAGAGGCTTTTTATGGGCTCATCACCATTCCTAACAGTATTTTAAACTAAGATGCATTCTAAGTTGTATAAAACCGACACAAGAATCAACATTCAACAGAATACAACCTGGTGATAATTTTGTAAATTCATATACTTAAAAAAATTTATAATAGATTTACATTTTCGGTTTTTTGTTTTTTTTTTGTGAGGAAGATCAGCCCTGAGCTAACATCTGTGCTAATTCTCCTCTTTTTGCTGAGGTAGACCGGCTCTGAGCTAACATCTATTGCCAATCCTCCTCCTTTTTTTTTTTTCCCCCCAAAGCCCCAGTAGATAGCTGTATGTCATAGTTGCACATCCTTCTAGTTGCTGTATGTGGGACGCGGCCTCAGCATGGCCCGACAAGCGGTGCGTTGGTGCGTGCCCAGGATCCAAACCTGGGCCACCAGCAGCAGAGTGCGCGCACTTAACCGCTAAGCCACGGGAACAGCCCTACATTTTCCTTTGTTGTCTTCAGTTGCAGAATTGAATGTTTTTTAATAAATTTAAGATGTAGGACTTCTAGAACCAAATTGGCAACCCAAGCTCCTGTGTTAAAAGTCCTCCTCATCCTAATTCCCTACAGTGCAACCAATGGAATAGGGGAAATCGTATACCACTACTAGAAACTAAAGCAAGGTCTTTCCCGCATACCTGAATTTTCAAGAGATTCCAGGAAAAATAGGGTAGTTGAGAGCGCAGTGAGGATAAGTAATACTTGGCCACCATACACAAAGACTGAGGCCACGATGAAGAGTAAGTAAAGGAATTCATGCTGACCTCAGACCCTGATGAACATGTCCTAGACTGCACTGAAGACAAGCCAAAGAAACAACAAAAAGAAATCCTAAACCTGTTTGAACCTCTAAAATATTGCCAAAGACCACATGGAAAGGGAATCCTGTGGCCCAAACACAGCCTACATGCAAAGGCTATAGGTGGTCGGATAGCCTGTGAAGGTGTTAGCACTTGCCAGGTAGCTTACTGAAGATCACGCTACCTGTTACTGCCTCTGAGCTGCAACAGCCAATATAAGAAGAGAGATTTCTCAAAGGTGACTCACTCGTCAAATATTTGCGTTCCTCTGCCAACAGCTCTGTTCCTAAGTTGCACAAACCCTAGGATCTCTATGCTGCCAAAGAAAAAAATTATAATAAACCCAAAGGTTTCCCTTCTCCTTTCACTAAGGGCTAAAAGAACTGAAGAATACATAATTTGGCAACACACATATCCTGAGAATTGGTGTCTATGTCACTTAGACACTTGTGATTTTGAGAAATAAATATATATACAAAAACCAAAACCAAAATAATGAAAAGAGACACATTTGAGAACATAAAAATAAATATTTTCTCAATACTGAAAACCATTCAGAAAAGATGACAAAAATCTGCAATATATCTAATAAATTATTAATATCCAAGAGATATAAAAACTGCCTATTAATCAGTTTTTAATCAATTAATCAATGACAAATAGACATATCAACATGAAACAACCTACACAAGAGAACAATGGAGTAACCAATTCATGATAACGAAAACCAAAACAAATGAATATTTACACAAGAAAAAATGCTCTGCCTCACTAGAAACTAAGAGAAATGTAAATTAAAAGATACTATTTTTGTGTCCATTAAATTACAAAAAAAAGTACTATCCACAATTGGTTATAATATAAAGAAAAGAGTATCAGACATCATTGATAAATGCATAATTATAGCCTTCTCAAAGGGCAATTTGGCAGTATCTCTCTAAATGTAAAATTCAAGTCCGTTGCAAGAAATCTATCCTATATAAATACATCTTTGCACAAAAGTTACAAAAGATATATGCTCAAGGATGTTCACTGTAGCACTGTTAGAAATGAGGGGGAGAGAAAAATCCAAATTTCCCTCAATAATAATATAGATAAATAAATAATGATAAACTCTTAGTATACAACAATTATTTTAAAAGATGTGACAGACCCACACATTCTGGCATGAAAAGATATTCAAGGTATATTGTTGAGTAAAAAAAACGAAGTCACAGAAGAATATATAAAATCTATGTTAAAAAATAAATACACACTTAAATATGTCCTGTATACAAATATTAGCAACTGCAATAAAACATTCTGAAGGGATACCTATAAAACTTTTAATAATGGCTACTTGTGAAGAGGAAAATGGGACTTAGAGAGATATTGAATAGGGTGGATATGAAGAAGAGCTTTTAAATTTTATTCCAAATTTTGATGTAGTGCTTGAATTTTAAACAATAAGCATATATTCACTTATTATTTGCAACATTAAAAAAAATAATTTTGAAGAGTAGATGAATATTCACTCAAATGTTAACAGTGCCTACTCTAGATCACAAAGATTCTGGTGATTTTTAATTTATTTTTCATTTAGTTTAATGTTTTTGTAATTCTATAATGATCATGTACTAATGATACGATATTTAAGTACAAAAATAATTTTTTTCTTTAAAAATGGCAAAAATGTCCACCAAGAATATTATTTAAAGTTTTTTGATACAGGTATGCACATTTAAACTACAGTGTAAAGAAACCGGTAAGTTTCACATTGGAGAAACAAGGCGGCTGGTGAATAAGGAAGAGACTTTTCACTGAACCCTCTTGGTTCTTTTTCCTATTTCTACATATCAGCTATTTAGAAAAGTAAGTAAAATTATACACAAATACAATCGCCCCCCCATATATATAGTAGCAACTTTTTTAAAAAGATCAGGTTTGCGGGCTGGCCCTGTAGCACAGTGGTTAAGTCTGGCACGCTCCGCTTCAGCGGTCTGGGTTCGCAGGTTCGGATCCCAGGTATGGACCTACACCACTCATCAAGCCATGTTGTGGTGGCGACCCACATACAAAACAGAGGAAGACTGGCACAGATGTTAGTTCAGGGTGAATCTTCCTCACCAAAAAAAAAAAAAAAAACCCATCAAATTGGATTTCTATTTACTGATAATGGTAAGAAGTCATGACACACTGGTAAGTGAAAAAAACATTTACTAAAATGATACTGTTGATCCAATTTCATTTTATAAAATGTGAGTATATATGCTCAGAAAAAAAAAGGCTGTATCAGTGGATCAATGATTGCCAGGAGCTGAGGGTGAGGGATAGAATTTAGTGCAAAGGGGCATGAAGGAATATTTGGGGTGATGCAAGTGTTCTAGTCTTGATTTGGGGGTGGTTATACAGCTCCATGATTTTTAAAAAGTGAATTTTATTAAACGTAAATTATACCTCAGTGAATCTGACTTCCTCTACCTCCAACACCAAAAAAAAGTGTGCAAGGCTATATACCAAAACAATAACAGACTGTTGTGGTGGATTAGATTATTATTCAAAAAGATTCACTCTCTCACTCCCTACTTCCATGGGAGTCTATTTCTCTGTTCACTGTTGTTAAGCTTGGCCATGTGACTCGCATTAGACTCATGGTAGGCTAAGCGTATTTTCCTGACGTTGATTTTGGGTTTAGCTATGTTCTTGCAAGCTTGGGCTCATTCTCTTGCATCTCTGTCAATACCACGAGAAAAGTTTCCCCTAGGTGCCTGCTATCCGTTCATCCTGGACCTCAGAATGTATACACATAGAGCAGATCAGAGCCCTCCCTACAGCCACAAGCAAACCCCAGCCAGTCCTGCAGTTTGAAGAAAGGCTGCCCAGCCAAGTCTGACCAATCCACAGATGTATGAGAAATAAATGGTTATTGTTAAATGCCACTAGATTGTGTGGTTGTTTGTTATGCAGCATAATTGTGATAATAGTAACCAATATATTATCCTTGGGTAAGGGAGTAAAAGCGATTTTTTTAACCTCTTTCTTTGTATTTTTTCTACTTACTAGGTATTTCAACATGTATTACATTTATAATCAGAAAAAAACAAACCTACATCCACTACAAGAAAAAGAGAAAGGTAGAAAAATGGTAATTGATGTATACATACTGTTTTAAATGATCATTGGCAAGAGCCACTCTATCTCTACGTTGTTTTTCTGCTTTTTCTTGTTCTTCTTTAAAAGCTTTTTCAATGTTGAGTTTTAATTGTTCCTCCCACTTTTTATCTGATTTTATTTTACTCTTTTGGGATTGAATCTGTGCATCACGTTCTTTCATAACTCTACTAAGAAGAAGTCCTGACTACAAAAAAAATAAATTACAGTATTTTAAGAAAATAAGGTCTAATTATATATAGATATGTTAAACATATATAAAAATACAAGAAAACTCAAGAAGTACATGAAAGTTTTTCGCTCTTTCTGTCTGGTAAAATTGATATTGCTTTGCATTCTCAATGGCCTTTTTTCTTTCTCCTTGTTTGTGTATTGCTTCTTCCACATCAAGAATTTGTCTTTCTGCCTCTATTTCTTCATCACGCTTCTTTTTGGCTTCAAGTTTCTGTTCTTTCATCCCCTGCAAAAAGAAAAACCAGTCCTCTGTTTTCATTTTTCAGTTTAATTTTACAAAATTTAACATAATGTGAAAATTTGAGCTTTCATTATCAGTCTTTATTATATTTGCATATATCACTAATAAATAAAATATGAAGTAACACTTATGAGCTAATTTTTTTAATTGAAATTTTTAGGTAGGTAACACATTTACATGGTTCAAAACCCCAAAATATTATAAAAGTATACAGTGAACCTCTCCCTCCAATCCTAACTTCCAACTGCACTCTCTAAGATAACCATTATTATTAGTTTCTTGTGTTTACTTCCAAAGTCCCTTTCTGTATTTACATACTACATATATTACTACTTTTGTTCCTTTAAAAAATCAACAGTATGGGGCCGGCCCGGTGGCGCAAGTGCTTAAGTACGCGCATTCCGCTGCGGCGGCCCAGGGTTCGCCGGTTCGGATCCCGGGCGCGCACCGACACACCGCTTGTCAAGCCATGCTGTGGCGGCGTCCCATATAAAGTGGAGGAAGATGGGCATGGATGTTAGCCCAGGGCTAGTCTTCCTCAGCAAACAGAGGAGGATTGGCAGATGTTGGCTCAGGGCTGATCTTCCTCACAAAAAAATAAAAATAAAAAACTAATTCTACCAGAAAATAGGAAAAAATCCTGCCTCTCAGTGCCTCAAACCATATAGGAAAGTGTAGCGGGGGATGGGATCATCTTTTCCCCAGATTTTTCCCCAGGTAAGATAATAAAAGGAGTCAGAGGACACTTCCCCACTTTGGAGTAGCTTCCCACTCATACACATGGAATTAAACTACAGGTTACTGTACCTCGTAGGTAGAGAACCTAGCAGAAGTGCAGAGAGGAACACAGCAAAGACGTTATATAGTTCTACAGAAATAGGCAGGAAGAGAGACAAATCAGAGGCAGATGAAAAGAAGCTGCCTTGGTTCCACTTAGTTTCAAGTCCTGTCTTTCTGTGCAATCTTTCATCACAACAATAAACAGCCATACTCTGATACCAAAACCAGATAAAGACATTTTAAGAAAACTATAGACCAATATCACTCATGAATACAGATGCAAAAATTAATGACATTTTAGTAAATCAAATCCATCAAAAGAATAAGACATCATGTCCAACAGAGCTTTATCCCAGGAATGAAAGCTTGGTTCAATATTTGAAAATTAATCAATGTAATTCACCATATAACAAAATGAAATATAAGGACCTCATGATTACCTCAATAGATACACACACACAAAAAAAGCACTTTAAAAAATCTAACATCCATTCTCACTTTAAAAAAATGCAACAATTTAGAGATAGAAGGCAACTTCTTCACCTTAATTAAGGGCATCTACAAAAAAAACCTTTACCTAGCATTATATTTAAAAGTAAAAGAATGAATATTTAACCTCAAGACCAGGAAAAAGACAAGAATTTCCACTCTCAACATCTATTCAACATTGCATTGAAGGTTCTAAGGCAAGAAAAAGAACTAAAAGGCATCCAGATTGGAAAGAAAGAAGCAAAATTGTCTCTAATTTCTGACATCACAATTGTCTATGTAGAAAATCTGATGGAATCTACAAAAAAGCTACTAGAAATAAGTGAGGTCAGCAATGTTGCAGGATACAAGACCAATACAGAAAAAAGTTAATTGTACTTCTATAGCTAACGATGAACAATCACAAATTGAAACTTTAAAAAATATCATTTACAATAGCATCAAAAATATGAATTACTTTGGGATAAATACAACAAAAGATAAATAAGACCTATACACTGACAACTATAAAATACTGCTGACAAATTAAATGAGACCTAAATAAGTGGAGAGTGATACCATGTTCATGGCCAGAAGACTCAATACTGTTAAGATGTAAATTCTCTGCAAAGTGATCTAGAAATTCAACACAATCCCAATCAAAATTCCAACTGGCTTTTTTGTAGAAATTGACAAGCTGATTCTAGAATTCATATAGAAGTGAAAAGGATCTAGATTAGCAAAAACAACTGGAAAAGAACAACAGAATCGAAGGACTAACACTACCCAGTTAGTGTAGACTTATTAAATTAAACCTACAGTTCTCAGGACAGTGTAGAATAAAGATAGATAAATCAGTGGAACAGAACGGATAGTCCAGAAAATCCCCCCTGCACATATATGGGCAACTGGATTTTCAACAAAGGTGTAAAGGCAGTTTAGTGGGGGAAAGAGTAGTCTTTTCAACAAATTGTGCTGAAACAATTGGATATCTACATGCAAAAAAATAAACTTCAATCCATACCTCACTTCATATAAAAAATTAACTAAAAATAGACCATAGACCTACATATGAGACCTAAAATTTTAAACTTAAACACAGGAGAAAATATCTGTGGTCTTGGGTTAGGCAAAGATTTCTTAGACAAGTCAATAAAAGAATGATCCATAAAACAAGAATTCATAAACTGGACTTCACTAAAATTAAAAACTTGCCTCTTCAAAAGACACTGTAACAGAATCAAAAGCCAAGCCACAGGGGCCAGTCCCATGGCCCAGTGGTTACATTCAGCACACTCCACTTTAATGGCCCAGGTTCAGTTCCCGGGCGTGCACATACACCACTCGTTGGCGGCCATGCTGTGGTGGTGACCCACATACAAAATAGAGGAAGCCTGGCATAGATGTTAGCTCAGGGCGAATCTTCCTCAGCAAAAAAAAAAAAAAAAAAAAAAAAAACCCAAGCCACAGACTGGGAGAAAATATTTTCAGATCAAATATCTAAAAATATCTATAAAGGACTTATATTCAGAATATATTTTTTAAATTCTTTAAACTCAATAATAAGAAAACAAACCCAGTTTAAACATGGGTAAAAGATTTGAATAGACACTTCACCAAAGAAAATATATAGATAGAAAGTTCATAAAAAGATGCTCAACATCATTGTAATTAGAGAAATTCAAATTAAAACTATAATGAGATACTACTTCACACCTATTAGAATGTCTATAATTAAAAAGACTGACCATAGCAAGTTGGCAAGAATGTGGAAGAAACAGAACTCTCATACACTGCTGGTGGGAATGTAAAATTACAACTACTTTCGAAAACAGCTTGGAAGTTTCTTACAAAGTTAAATATACACCTATCATATGATTTAGCCATTCTACACTAAAATATTTACCCAAGAGAAATGAAAGCATATGTCCATACATAGACTGATTCATGAATGTTCACAAGCAGCTTTATTTATAATAGCCAAAAACTGGAAATAGCTCAAATGTCAACATTTGGTTAATGTCATACTATCAACAATTGAACAAATAAACAAATTGTGGTACATCCATACAATGGAATACCACTGAGCAATAAAAACGCGTGAATAACTGATACACACAACATGACAGAATTTCAAAATAACTGTGCTAAGTGAAATTTATAATAGAAAGCAGATAGGTGGTTGCCTGGAGATGGGGCAGAGAGAGGGGGAGGAGTGAGAGGGAGTAAAATGGGGTATGAGGAAACTTTTTTGAGTGATGAATATGTTCATTATCTTAATTATAATGATGGTTTCCGGGGTGTACAAATGTCAAAACTTAACAAATTGTACACTTTATATATGTCCAGTCTATCATATGTTACTTATACCTAAAGAAAATTGTTGAAAATGTGTTTCAATGGATTTTTATGATATTTTACTTGTGAAAAAATATTTATAAAGAGTACTAAGAAACAAGAGCAAGTCTTCAGTGTATGTGTACTCCTGGGTGGTTAGTACTTACTGCGTAAGTATTAGTCCAATGTTTTACCACTTCTTGGGATCGGAAATGCATTTCTTTCTTTGCCTTTCTTTCTGCACGAAGGCATGCTGCTTCTCTTGCCAAACTATCAAGGCTATCTCGAATCCTTTTCCACTCATTGTGTGGAATTATGGTGACCTCCCGGAGATCTACTTTGCTAGGTAGAAGAGGTGGATAGAGAACTTGATCTTCTTCAGATTTCTTTATATCTAGTAAATTTTAAAAAATGGATGTTAAAGACTTTCAAGAAGAGTGTAAGTGATATTTTTTCTCAGATATTTCTATATTGGCAAGATATCTGGAAATTGTTTCAAATATTAATTTTATTCTTATTATCTTAAGAACAGCTAGAATTAAGGAAAGTATACAAGACCTTGAAATCAAAAGACACAGATTTCAGTCCTTGCCTGGTAAGGACTGTGTAAACTTGGGCAAATCATTTAACTTCTTGGAGCCTTGATATCAACCTCTTTAAAATTGAGATCAATAATACGTACCAAACAGGTTGTTATAAAAGCATTTTTCAAAGTTAATCAAGTAGCAGCTTATAAATGGATAACTGTGGGGATGTTCACCTTTTGGGGGTGCAGACGTTATGACTAACTCTATTCAACTCCTTCCTAACTGAGTAGCAGCAGAGTTTGGAAGAACTGACTACAGTCCCAGGGTGGGCCTCATTAGTTTAAGAATACTTACATCTCCCTTACCTAAAATTATTTCTGTAATAAGCAAATAAACAGGAGAAGATGTCTATCTGAGACTTTCAGAAAAGTTCTTCCTTGTTCTTCTGGGAGAGACATCTCAGAGTGGCTCTCAAGCTAGACATGAACAAGGAAGCAGGAAAGTCAGATAGGCAGCCATCCTATGGCCACAAGAGAAAGCAGCCTTAGGATGAAGCTGTAACTGTCAATCGCAAAGAATAAATAAAAGAAGACTCTGGGGCAATGAGGATCTCATTATGCTGCTAGATCAATCAGACCTGAAGCCTGGAGTTTCTGTTAAAGGAGCAAATTTCCTTATTTTTAAACAAAATTGAGTTGTGTATTCTGTTACATGAATTCAAAAGAATCCTAGATGACACAATGGAGCTCATAACAGCTCTTCTCAGAGAAACGCTCCTACCATTTTAATCAATTGAAGTTCTTAATTATGAACAACAAAACTCACTCTAGCTAGTTGAAGTAGAAAAGGAATTCATTAAGAGATATTAGGTAGCCTACAGCATCTCTCAGAGAGCCAGAGAGTTATCCTTAGAAGCTATACATGTAAAACATCATACAAACCATATTATGAGGTTCCAGTGAAGGCTCATGGCCACCGGCACTGGATAGACACTTCAACTTGCCCCGCTTACACTTACTCCACTGGATACTATATACCTGAACCTTCACCACTGTTGCCTCTGAAACTGGTACACTTTTGCTGCCACTCTTTCCAGAAAATGGATTCAACACGCTGTCTATTCCTCATATTACTCTCTTCAGAAGGTAAATCTAGCACATGTACAATGTGCTCAGCCAGCACATGACTGGCTGAGTCTTGGTCCCATGCCTGCACCCTACCTGCAAGGGAGGCAGAAAAAAATGCCTTCTACTTGGTAGAACTTGTAAGGAGGGAAATTCACCAAAATAGAAAATGCATTTGAATAATGACGGGTGGACACAAGCATAACAAAGGTAGTAAAGCACAGGGGGTAAGTGTGTGGACTCTGACTGAAAAAACAATAGAAAAGATTGATGAAACTAAGAGCTGGTTCTTTGAGAAGATAAACAAAATTGACAAACCCTTAGCCCGATTCACTAAAAAAAAAAAAAAAAAGAGAGAGAAGACTCAAATAAATAAAATCAGAAATGAAACAGGAGAAATTACAATAGAAACCACAGAAACAAAAAGGAGTATAAGAGAATACTATGAAAAGCTATATGTCAACAAATTATATTACCTAGAAGAATGGATAAATTCTCAGAATCATACAACCTACCAAAACAGAATCAAGAAGAAATAGAGGGGGCCGGCCCCATGGTGTGGCAGTTAGGTGCACGTGTTCCGCTGCTGGCGGCTTGGGTTCGGATCCCGGGCGCACACAGACGTGCCGCTTGTCGGGTCATGCTGTGGCGGTGTCCCATGTAAAGTGGAGGAGGAGGGGCACAGATGTTAGTTCAGGGCTAGTCTTCCTCAGCAAAAAGAGGAGGATTGGCATGGATGTTAGCTCAGGGCTGATCTTCCTCACGAAAAACAAAAAAGAAGAAGAAGAAATAGAGAATCTGAATAGACCAATCACAAGTAAAGAGATTGAAACAATAATCAAAAATTTCCCAAAAAACAAAAGTCCAGGACCAGATGGCTTCTCTGGTGAATTCTACCAAACATTCAAGGAAGATTTAATACCTAGCCTTCTCAAACTATTGCGAAATATTGAGGAGGACAGGATGCTTCCTGATTCATTCTACAAAGTCAAAATTACCCTGATACCAGAACCAGACAAGGACAACAGAAAAAAGGAAAATACAGGTCAATATCACCGATGATCACAGATGCAAAAACCCTCAACAAAATATTAGCAAACTGAATACAACAATACATTAAAAGGATCATAGACCATGATCAAGTGGGATTTATTTCAGGGATGCAAAGGATGGTTCAACATCCACAAATCAATCAACGTGATACACCACATTAACAAAAAAAAGAATAAAAATCACATGATAATCTCAATAGAAGCAGAGAAAGCATTTGACAAGATCCAACATCCATTTATGATAAAAACTCTCAATAAAATGGGTATAGAAGGAAAGTCCCTCAACATAATCAAGGCCATATATGACAAACCCACACCCAACATCATACTCAACAGTGAAAAACTCAAAGCCATTCCTCTGAGAACAGGAACCAGACAAGGACACCCACTCTTGCCACTCTTATTCAACATAGTACCGGAAGTTTTAGCCAGAGCAATTAGGCAAGAAAAAGAAATAAAAGGGATCCAAATAGGAAAGGAAGACATAAAACTGTCACTATTTGTGGATGACATGATTCTATATATATAAAGCTCTAAAGAATCTACCAAAAAACTATTAGAAATAATCAATTATTACAGTAAAGTTGCAGGATACAAAATCAACATACAAAAATCAGATGCATCCATACACTAATAACAAACTAACAGAAAGACAAATCAAGAATACAATCACATTTCCAATCGCAACACAAAGAATAAAATATCTAGGAAGAAATTTAACCAAGGAGGTGAAAGACCTATACACTGAAAACTATAAGACATTATTAAAAGAAATCGAAGCAGACATAAAGAAATGGGAAGATAGTCCATGCTCCTATATTGGAAGAATAAACATAGTTAAAATGTCCATATTACCTAAAGCAATCTACAGATTCAATGCAATCTCAATCAGAATTCCAATGACATTCTTCATGGAAATAGAACAAAGAATCCTAAAATTTGTATGGAACAACAAAAGACCCTGAATAGCCAAAGGAATCCTGAGAAAAAAGAACAAAGCTGGAGGCATCAGAATCCCTGACTTCAAAATATACTAGAAAGCAATAGTAATCAAAACAGCATGGTACTGGGACAAAAACAGACACACAGATCAATGGAACAGAATTGAAAGCCCAGAAATAAAACCACACATCTATGGACAGCAAATCGTTGACAAAGGAGCCAAGAACATACGATGGAGAAAGGAAAGTCTCTTCAAACAAATTGTGCTGGGAAAACTGGATAGCCACATGCAAAAGAATGAAAGTAGGCCATCACCTTATACCATACATAAAAATTAACTCAAAGTGGATTAAAGACTTGAATGTAAGACCTGAAACCATAAAACTCTTAGAAGAAAACATAGGCAGTACACTCTTTGACATCAGTCTCAGCAGTATCTTTTAAAATACCATGTCTACTCAGGCAAAGGAAACAAAAGAAAAAATAAACAAATGGGACTACGTCAGATTAAAAAGCTTCTGCATGGCAAAGGAAACCATGAACAAAACGAAAAGACAACCCACCAACTGGGAGACAATATTTGCAAATCAAATATCTGACAAGGGGTTAGTTTCCAAAATATAGAAATAACTCATACAACTCAATAACAACAAAATGAACAGGCCGATCAAAAAATGGGCAGAAGAGGGGGCTGGCCCCATGGCCTAGTGTTTGAGTTTGGCATGCTCCTCTTCAGCAGCCCAGGTGCGGTTCCCAGGCATGGACCTACACCACTCATCAAGCCATGCTGTGGCAGCGACCCACATACAAAACAGAGGAAGACTGGCACAAGATGTTAGCTCAGGGTGAATCTTCCTCAAGTAAAAAGGGAAAGATTGGCAACAGATGTTAGCTCAGGGTGAAATCTTCCTCAGCAAAAAAAAAAAAAAAAAAAAAAGGGCAGAGGATATGAACAGACATTTTTCCAAAGAAGATATATAGATGGCCAACAGGCACATGAAAAGATGTTCAAAGGAAAATGCAAACCAAAACTACAATGAGATATCACCTCACACCTAACAGAATGACTATAATTAACAAGACAACAAATAACAACTGTTGGAGAAGATGTGGAGAAAAGGGAACCCTCATACACTGCTGGTGGGAATGCAAACTGGTGCAGCCACTATGGAAAACAGTATGGAGATTTCTCAAAAAATTAAAAATAGAAATACCACATGATCCAGCTATTCCACTATTGTATATTCATCCAAAGAACATGAAATCAATAATTCAAAAAGATTAATGCACCCCTAGGTTCACTGCAGCATTATTCACAATAGCCAAGATGTGGAAGTAACCCAAGTGCCCACAAACGGATGAATGGATAAAGAAGATGTGGTATATATATATACACACACATACACACACACACACACACAATGGAATACTACTCAGCTGTAAAAAAGACAAAATTGTGATATTTGCAACAACATGGACAGACTTTAAGGGTATTATGCTAAGCCAAATAAGTCAGACAGAGACAGACAAATACCATATGATTTCACTCATATGTGGAAGATAAACAAATAAACACATAGATAAGGAGAACAGATTAGTGGTTACCAGAGCAGAAGGGGGTGGGGGGAGGGTAAAAGAGGTAAATGGGCACATATGTATGGTAATGGATAAAAACTGGACTGTTGGTGGTGAATACGATGCAGTCTATAGAAAGTGAAATATAGTGATGAACACCTGAAGCCAATATGACCTCAATAAAACAATTATTAAAAAAAAAGTGTGGACTCTGGAAACAGACTACCAGGACTTTTTCTGGACATACCACATATGAACTATGTGAATCTACACAAAATTTTTTAACCCTCTGAGTCTAATTCTTTAACTGCAAAATGGAGATATTAATAGTATGTACTTTAAATAGTTGGTGTGAGAATTGAATGAATATATATAAAGAATTTAGAATAGGGCCTGGCACACAATATGTTTTCAATAAATAATAGCTATTATTATTTTTACTATTTTTATTAGGAGAAGAATGAAACAGAAGTAGAGAGAAAAGCAGAAGAAAGAAATCATATCGCTCTAGAAAGAGAGAAAGATAACTGAGAGAAAAGCTGCCAGGATCCATTAGAGTCTTCTTAGGGTTTGAGTTAAGGTTGATGGAAGTGAGAAGTTGGTTGTTAAACTAAAGTTGAGTTTAGAACCACAGGCACCATCTTGCCCACCACATACCAAGTCTCCATATGCAGAATAAAACCAAGCAAAGCTGAGTAGAATAGTGTCCTGGATCGACTTATATCTAAATTCCCAAATACATGAGCCAAAACATTCCCCTTTTGTTTTAACTACTGTGAGTTAGAGTAGTCACTTGTAATCGGAGTCATGATCAATACATCCTTAGAATCTTATAACGAATTTCCTTTGTTTTGCATAAACTGGCTCAACTTCGTTTGTATTACTTGCAATTAGAGGCTAACGTAACAAAGGCCACTAAGTTAAACCATCTACCTTTTTATTAACACACTGTTAGACATATCTTTCTCTGACCCACAAGAGTCATTCCAATTCTTTAAGATGTGAAATAAAAGAGAGAAGAAAACGTAATTCACCAAAATACTAAAGAGGCTGGGTAGACTAAACAGCCCACGCTGGCAGGAGCTGCTCCCTACCAAGCATACAGTAGTAAGCAGGATTTGGCAGCAGTGCCAGGAGAGCAGGATGTCAGAAAGCTGTGTAGTGCACAATGTGATCCCTCTTCTATGACACCTGAATCTTCAGTAGAGTAACTGCATTCATGAAATGTTTTGTTTGTTTTTGTATTTGTTTTGAGGAAGATTGGCCCTGCACTAACATCTGTTGCCAATCTTCCTCTTTTTCTTTTTTTTCTCCCCAAAGCACCAGTACATAGTTGTGTATCATAGGTGTAGAGCTGCAGCTCTTCTTTCTATGTGGGATGCTGCCTCAGCATGGCTTGATGAGCGATGAATAGGTCCACACCCAGGATCTGAACTAGCAAACCCTAGGCTGCTGAAGCGGAACTCGTGAACTTAACCACTACGCCGTCAGGCCGGCCCCATGAAATGTTTTATTCAAGATCATTTCATGGACTCTCATACAGGAAGAGAACCAAGAGAACAACCACAAAAGCAGCAGAGAGGTCAACCATAAAGAAATAAGAGAATCTACAGAAAGTTTGGGAAAGGCTTTTTACTATCTCAGGCCACTGAAGTTGGGCCAAGTTCTCCCATATCTTTGAGGATCAGGAGAGCCCTGATTGATATCAGAGCTACCCATGATTTCACACATCCATGCTTTAATCCACTGGGTTGACGTAGAGTTCAGTTCTCAGAGGGCAATCTTATTTCCAAGATTCTTACCTCACAGCGGATCTCATGCAATGCTAGTAGTGGCCGTTAGAAAAGTTAAACAGGTCACAGCTGAAAGAAGGGACAAGCAAGACAGTCGGACAGAGCGAAAAAGAGAATATGAATAGGCAGACCCTCCAAGGAGTAGAGAGGGGAGAAAAGCAGCGGCAAGTGACCTAAGAGTATCTAAAATCAGTCCATGTGCCTGTCATCACCGACACATTTTCTACAGTTTACAAAATCTTTTTTTTATTGAGATATAATTCACATATCATAAAATTCGCCATTGTAAAGGGTAATATTCAGTGGTTTTTAGTCTATTTACAAAACTGGGCAAGCATTATCACTATCTAATCCAGAACATTTTCATTACCCCAGAAAGGAATCCTGCTAATGACACATTAGCAGTCATTCCCCCCATTCTCCCCTCCCTACAGCCCCGGAGAATCATTAATCTATTTCCTGTGGATTAATCTATTTCTATGGATTTGCCTATTCCAGACATTTCATACAAATGGAATCATAAAATATGTGGCCTTTTATGTTGGCTCCTTTGACTTACATAATATTTTCAAGGTTCATTCACAAAGTAGCATGCATCAGTACTTAATTTTTTTTTTATAGCTGAATACTATTCCATGGTATAGAAGTATCACATTTTGTTGGCATTTGGGTTGTTTCTACCTTTTGGCTATTATGAAAAATGCTATGAACACTCATGTATAAGTTTTTGTGTGGAGACATGTTTTCAATTATCTTAGGTATATACCTAAGAGTAGAAGTATAATTCTATGCTTAGCATTTTGAGGAAGTGCCAAATTGTTTTCCAAAGTGGCTGCACCATTTTAACATTCCCACCAACAATGTGTGAGGGTTCCAATTTCTCCACATCCTAGGCAACATTTGTCTTTTTTTTTTTTTTGGCCATCCTAGCGGGTATGAAGTGGTAAACTGTGGTTTTGCTTTGCATTTCCCTGATGGCTAGTGATACTGACCATCTTTTCATGTGCTTAGTGGCCATTTGCATACGTTCTTTAGAGAAATGTCAGTTCAAATAATTTGTCGATTTTTAAAACGGGTTGTCTTTTTATTATTAAGTTCTAAGAGTTTTTTATAATCTGGATACTAGACCCTTATCAGATATACGATTTGCAAATATTTTCTCCCATTCTGTGGGTCATCTTTGTACTTTCTTGATAATATCCTTTGATACACAATGGTTTTTAATTTTGATGAAGGCCAAATCTATTTTTTTGGGGGGGCTGATTGTGTTTTTTGATGTCATATTTAAGAATTTGTTGCCAAACCCAAGGTCACAAAGATTTACATCTAAGTATTCTTCTAAGAGTTTTATAGTTTTAGCTTTTATATTTAGGTCTACGATCCACTTTGAGTTAATATTTGGATATGGTGTGAGGCAGGGGATCCAACTTCATTCTTTTGCATATGGATATCCAGTTATCCCAACACCATTTGTTGAAAAGACTATTCTTTCCTCATTGCGTTGTCTTGGCACCCTTGTCAAAATCAATTTACTATAGATGTATAGGCTTATTTCATTATTTCTATTCTATTAGTCTATATGTTTATCCTACGCCTGTACCAAACTGTCTTGAGGGCTGTAGCTTTGTAGTAAGTTTGATATTGGCAAGTGTGAGTCCTTCTATTTAGTTCTTCAGATCAAGATTGTTTTGGCTATTCTGGGTCCCTTGCATTTCTATGAGTTTTAGAATCATTTGCCAATTTCCACAAAGAAGCCAGGCAGATTTTAATAGAGATGGCATTGAATCTGTAGATCAGTTTGGGGATTACCACCATCTTAACAACATTAAGTCTCCCAATTAATTAACATGGGATGTCTTTCTATTTATTTAAATCTTTAACTTATTTCAATAATGTTTTGCTATTTTTCAGAGTGTAAGTTTTGCTCATTCCTTTTTCTTAGAAAGAAAAATTTATTCCTAAGTATTTTTGATGCTATTGTATATGGAATTGTTTTCTTAATTTCGTTATCAGATTGTTCATTGCAAGTGTATAGAAACAGAATTGAATTTTGTATGTTGATCATGTATCCTTCAATGTTACTGAACTTTTTTATTAGTTCTAATAGTTGTTTAGTGGATTTTTTTTAGGATTATCCACATAAAATATCATGTCATCTGTGAATATGCATAGTTCTACTTCTTTCTATCCAATCTGGATGCCTTTTGTTTTGCTTGCTTAATTGTCCTGTCTAGAATGTCCAGTACAATGTTAAATAAAAGTGGTGAATATGAGGGGCCAGCCTGGTGGCGCAAGCGGTTAAGTGCGCGCGCTCCGCTGTGGCGGCCTGGGGTTCGCCGGTTCGGATCCCAGGAGCGCAACGACGCACCACTTGTCAAGCCATGCTGTGGCGGCGTCCCATATAAAGTGGAGGAAGATGGGCATGGATGTTAGCCCAGGGCCAGTCTTCCTCAGCAAAAAAAGAGGAGGATTGGCAGATGTTAGCACGAGGCTGATCTTCCTCACACACACACAAAAAAAGTGGTGAAGGTGGGCATCCTTTTCTTGTTCCTGATCTTCAGGGGAAAGTTTTCAGACTTTCACGATTAAGTATGGTGTTGGCTGTGGGTTTTTTATAGATGTCCTTTATTAGGTTAAGAAAATTCCCTTCTATCCATAATTTGTTGTTTTTATCATAAATGGATGTGTATTTTCCAAATGTTTTTTCTGTGTCTATTAAGATGATCATGTGGTTTTGTCCTTTATTCTATTGATATAGAGCATTCAACTATTTTTCAGATGTTAAACCAACCTTGCATTCCTAGGATAAATCCCACTTGGTCATGGTGTATAATTCTTTTTACATTTTGCTAGATTTGGTTTGCTGGTATTTCGTTGAGAATTTCTGCATCTATATTCATAAGGGTATTGGTCTGTAGTTTTCTTTTCTTGTGATATCTTTAATGTTGGTATTAGAGTAATATTGGTCTCAATGAATGAGTTGGGAAGTGTTCCCTTCTCTTCTAATTTTTTTTTTTTTTGAAGAGTTTGTGAATGATTGCTGTTAATACCCCATTAAACTTTTAGCAGAATTCACCAGTGAAGCCGTCTGATTCTGGGTTTTTCTTTGTGGGAAGTTTTTCAATTACTAATTCAATCTCTTGTTAGAGGTCCATTCAAACTTTGTATTTCTTCTGGAGTCAGTTTGAGTAGTTTGTGTCACTTCAGGAATTTTCCCATCTCATCTAGGTTAACTAATTTTTTGGCATACAATTGTTCATAATGTTCCCTCATAATCCTTTTTATTTCTGTAAAGTCAGTAGTGATGTCCCCTCTTTCATTGCTACTTTTAATAATTTGAGTCTTCTCTTTTTCTTAGTCCACCTAATAGTTTGTCAATTTTGTTGATCTTTCCAAATAACCAGTTTCAAGTTGACTGATTTTCTCCACTGCCTTTCTATCCTCTAATTCATGTTTCCTCTCTAATCTTTGTTATTTCCTTCCTTTGCTTGCTTTAGGTTTTCTTTGTTCCTTTTTTAGTTTCTTAACATGTAATGTTAGGTTATTGATTTGAGATCTTTCCCTTTTTTAAAAAAAATACATTGTGATCGTTAATTTTATGTGTCAAGTTGGCTAGACTCTGGTCACCAGTTGTTTGGTCAAACAGTAGTCTAGAAATTGCAGTAAAGGTATTTTTTAGATGCCATTAGTATTTACAATCAATTGGCTTTAAGTAAAGCATAGGCATACCTTGGAGATAATGTGGGTTCAGTTCCAGACTACCGCAATAAAGCAAATATCACAATAAAGTGAGTCACACCAATTTTTTGATTCCCCAGTACATATAAAAGTTATGTTTACACTCTACTGTAGTCTATTAAGTGTGCAATAGCATTATGTTTACAAAAAATGTACATACCTTAATTTAAAAATACTTTATTGCTAAAAAATGCTAACCATCATCTAAGCCTTTAGTGGCTCATCATCTTTTTGCTGGTAGAGTGTCTTGTAAAAAACGCAATATCTGCAAAGTGCAATAAAACGAGGTATGCCTATAGATTACTCTTCATAATGTGGGTGGGCCTCATCCAGTCAGTTGAAGGCCTTAAAAACAAAGGCTGAGGTTTTCCAAAGAAGGAATTTTGCCTCCAGATTGCAACACAGAAATTCTGCCTGAGTTTTCAGCCTTCAGACTCAAGACTGCAACATCAACTCCCCTGAATTTCTAGCCTGCAGCTTGCTCTATGGATTTCTGACTTGCCAGACTCCATAATCAAATAAACAAATTCCCTAAAATCAATCTCAGTCTCTCTCTCTCCCTCCCCCCATATATACATATATATAAATAAAAATACATAAATATACACATAAATATACATAAATAAACCATCCTATTGATTCTATGCCTCTGGAGAACCCCAACTAATACATACATGTATTTACAGTTTCCCTGTAAGCACTGCTTTAGTTGCACCTAAAATGTTGGTATATTGCGTATGCATATCATTCATCTCAAAGTATTTTCTAATTTCCCTTGTGATTTCTTCTTTTTTAAAAAAATTTCATTTATTTATTTTAATTAAGGTACATTTGACATATAACATTATATTAGTTTTAGGCATACAACATAATGATTTATGTAAACATTGTGAAACAATCACCAGGATAAGTCTAGTTAACGTCTGTTACCTTTTATAATTACAAAAAATTTTTTTCTTGTGATGAGGACTTTTAAGATCTACTTGCAGCAACTTTCAAATATGCAATACAGTATAATTAACTACAGTCACCATGCTGTACAGTACACCCCCAGGACTTACTTATTTTATAACTGGAAGTTTGTACCTTTTGACTCCCTTCAGCTCATTTCTCCCACCCTCACCCCCTACCTCTGGCAACCACCAACCTGTTCTCTGTATCTATAAGTTTGGTTTTTTTTCTTTTTAGATTCCACATATAAGTGAGATCATATGTTATTTGTCTTTCTCTGACTTATTTCACTTAGCATATTGTCCTCAGGCAGCTGTGATGTTAAAAAATTGCCACTGATTGTTTCAATAAACATACCTGGTGATTTCTGAGTGAGGTCAAATAACGATAAGCCTTGCAAGTAGGTTTTCCAGGGAACTGCCAGATAGGTCAAATAATAACAGTTATCTGGGAAACGGGCTTTGGAGGGGGTCCAACCCTGTTCTGTCCCCTCCACAGGTTGCTAAGCCACTGGATTTCACTGTGATTGTAGTGGTTTTCTAGATTACCATGGGGCTGGGAGACAAGTATGGGACTGGGGCAAGTTAAAATGCCAAAAATTCACTGCTGTTACCAAGATTCGGCTACTTTATTTGATAAACATTCCCAACTGTTGCAAGCTTTTGTTTAATTTCCTGAGTTCTCAAAAAGTTGATTTTGACAATTTTTGCCAGTCTCTTTCTGATTTAATGGAGGAGAGGACTTCTGGAGACCTGTATTCCACCATTTGGGCTGATGTCACTTCACTAAATCTTTAGATAATTATATGTTTTACAGACAGCTGTCTATATATCTGGACTCCTCTCCTACTTCACCTTCTTGCAAATGGAAATTATAACTCAGCAGTGAGGCTCAGATGGAAACTTGTGGACCAACTGCCACAAAACATTATTTAACACCTATCAGGTAAATCTAAGCCTTTTATGGGGCCTGCCCTTCACCTAATGGTTAGGTTCAGTGTGCTCTGCTTCCTCAGCCCAGGTTCAGTTCCTGGTGCAGACCTATATCACTCGTCAGTGGCCATGCTGTGGCGGTGACCCACATACAAAATAGAGGAAGACTGGCACAGATGTTAGCTCAGGGCGAATCTTCCTCAAGCAAAAAGAGGAAGAGTGGCAACAGATGTTAGCTCAGGGCCAATCTTCCTCACAAAACAAAGAAACAAATAAAAAATAAATACAATAAAATAAAATTTAAAAATCTAAGTCTTTTAGTGCAGACTGCACAGACAGGTAAGTACTGCATAGACAGGAAAGTGAATATGTGGCAGTAATTCTGTTTTTTCAATACATGCCACATGGGTACTGTCTCTCTCCCACATGTCATGACCCTCTGCTACTACTTCCTAAGTCCTCCACCGCATGAACACCCACTAGTGTCCATTGGTGGGATAATGTCTGGCTTTCACTCTGCATCTGGCACAAGGGGCACTACTGATAAAGAAGCTCAGTCAGAGACACAAAGATAGTCCAAATTCCCAAGGTTCTAGTCGTCACCATGACATTAATTGGGAATTTACAGACTTAAGAAATTAAAATCACTGCAATTGATAAAGAGCTCTTTAGATGCCCCACTAGGCTACTTCTATTCCAAAATCAAAGTTTTGTATCAGGTCATCTGAATTACAATACCTTAAGTAGCATTATTTTTTACACTCTATCAAAGCATTAGCCTTAGGGTGAGACCTTACCTTCACTTTAGAAATGAGGAAATTGAGACATTTCCTTCAGAGACTTTCCTAAGAGCACTCAGCAGGTTCACAGCAGAGCCAAGACTCTAATGAGGTCACTGATATTTCCAAAAGTTATTCCCATTCATCTAATGAATAACAAAGCTTAAGAGCGAGAAAATTCAGCCAACACCAGACTCTCGGAGCTGGTTAATTGAGAGTCTCTGACTTATCTTTTCTCCACCCCTGTTTCTGTAAACTTTTCCCATCTACCTATTCACCTGAGGGCAAAGCTGTCTGATTTACGTAGAGCCCAACATGCACGGAGCTGCTTTCGACTTGGTGGAGCCCATTTCCGAAGGTAACCAAAGCCCTCGCTTGGCACCTCGCCTCTCACCCCACGCCCTGTGCCGGGACGGGCCCGTTTAGCTCGCCTGTGCTTTCCTTCGCCTGTCCACAGCGCCTTCCGAACCGCACCAACATCTCTGACGAGGTGCCCACGGCGCTCTCAGAAAAGCGACTCCGACGTGGAGCACAGCGGGCTCAAAGGCGCAGAGTGTTTGCCACACCCCGCAGTTACTTGGCAACGCCGCCGGAAGTGACGGCAGCCGTCGCCGAGGAACGAAGAACGCGCTGCTCTCGGCCGTAGGGTTGGAGAACGGAGGCTGCGCCTGCGCAGGACCCCGAGGCCCGGCGTGCGAGTAGGGTTGCCCTCGCGGGCAGGCGCCGGGGCGAAACCGGAAGACAGAGTAGGCAGGAGTGGCGCGGAGGCCAGCCGGCCTGGGTCCCTGAGGAGCCCTGGGCACCCGAACCGGCCTGCTGCTGCCGTCCTCATCCAACGCTGGCCTCACGGGGGACGACCCCCAACGAGGTCCCTGCACCTACCTTCGGGGCGGACCCGGCAGGTGTGTGGGAGAGCGAGGCCCAGGCTTGGTGTGTGCGGCCCACAGACCTCCTCGCGCGTGGAAGGTGAAGGGCAAAGCCCTCGTTAACTATAGAAACCCATAGATTAACTGACAGAAAACCTGTTTGAAAATACTTGGGTTTCTAAGGCATGGCCTGAGCTAGATGGGGCTTAGTTTTTTAAAAACAGGAATGTTAAAAACTTGGTTGTCCCAGAACATTCATGTTAGGACTTTTAAGATACTTTAAATTGCTTGGTAAATACATTATAGTAAATTGTATTTGGGAGACCAGTCAGACCTCTAAGGACAGAAAAATCTGTTAAGAGTGGATGCAGGCTTGGTTTCAAAGAATCCTTTTCTAACACATTGAGGTACAAATGATTTCATTACAAGCTAGTTGGCTAGGACATGGCACCAAATTGGAGTTGCTCAAAATGAAAGGAAGTTTAGATTTTTAATCACTAAAGTGATTTTTAATCATTAATACATAGTTGTACTGTTTTTCTTCAGGTTTTCTGTCAGATGTTCCACCGTAATAATGCTGGTAAGTATGAAAGGATTAATAAAATATTTGTTGACAGAAATTAGTTTTTGCACGTACAACATTGGTGGCACTGTGGAAGCATAGTTTTAAAAATATCCAGAACTGGGATGAGTCAGCGATTTTACCCCAGTTGCAAGCTAACAGTTTAGTCTGCCACAGTTTTGTAGACGACACAGACCCCTAGGTCAGAGATGAATTACAGCAGTAGCAGTAGCCAGAATATCAGCAATTTTGCCCCAGTTCCCACAGGATGATGCAAAGAGTGCCAGAAGTGACCTGCACGTGGAGTGTGTTGCATTACAGGACAGGAACCTGAGCTTAAGGGACTCAAATCTTTATTATAATGGACGATAAGCATGCCTTTCAGGCTGTTCACTATACATACATTTTTGAGACAATAATCCAGAGCAAATGGCAGTGACTGCCTTGCTTGTAAGACATACAGAACCACTAGAAACCCATGGGGAATTACCTCCTAACAAAAATTCTTTGGAATTTTAACTAAATTGGTTATGAAAAATATTAACTCTTATAAGATTTGATGTCAGTAATTTGCCAGTTTGACATGGTGGTCAGATATCATTTGATTTCCAACACCTGGTTCTAACTCTAACCTATGTTTCTTTACAGCCACACCATCTAGAGTTAGTTATTTATCCTTCCACAACCTCTACTCCTTTTTTTTTTTCTGTGTTGTGCAATTAAGAAGGTGGCATATGCACTTTGATCTGAAACAGAGTTTAAATTATTCTGGGGAAGGGCCTGGCCCCGTGGTGTAGTGGTTAAGTTCGGCAAGCTCTGCTTCGGCTCTTGGGTTCAGGTTCGGATCTCGGGCGCTGACCTACACCACTCATCAGCCATGCTGTGGCAGCAACCCACATATAAAGTGGAGGAAGACTGGCACAGATGTTAACTCAGGGCTAATCTTCCTCAAGCAAAAAAAATATATATATAGAAGATTGGCAACAGATATTAGCTCAGGGCTAATCTTCTAAAGCAAAAAAAAAAAAAAATTATTCTGGGGAAAATATTTTTATTACAAAATCAGTGTAGAAAAAAAATGCACTACAATTGAACCACCCATGATCCTACCACTGTAGAAATTTATTTTTTAAAAGCAGAAATGGGATTATACTGTACACACTGTTTTGTGACTTGCTTGTTTAATTTGAACTGGACATCTTAGCTTTTACTGGCTAAATAAATATTCCATTATATAGCTCTCACATACATGTCTTATTTAACCAATCCCCAAATCTTGGATGTCTATCAAGTTTCTAGTTTACATTATTGTAAAAAGCACATATGCTATTGTTAGACTATGGAAACATTGCAGACATACCAAATATATACTGCTTGTGCTTTTGGAGAGAATAGTTAATAACTATTTTGAAATTTTAACAAACTGGTTTCAAAATAGATTCATATTCTTAAAATTAAATCTTTATGCACATCCTTAATTTTTGGAGACATTTTTATTTCAAGTATAGCACTAAATATTTGAAAGTTTATTGACAACAGAAGGTGGTATTTGTCTATTATTTAACAAGTAAAAAGAAAAATGGAATCTGGAAATCTCGACATAATCAGCCTAACACTTGTGATTTTATCCACTGGACAAAAACTTACATTCACGTAACATTCCCTGTTTTGTATTTAAGCTTTTTGTTTAATCAAAATTTTGTGTGTCCCATTGCCAGTAAGTGCTTTTCTGATGTAAGAGAAAATATAATTTTCTACATAATTACAAAACATAAATCTTAAAATATCTTAAATACTTCTATTAATTTTAGGAGTTAAGAAGTCTCTATTCCTTTGCTCCAAACCAGAAGACTTTGTTCCCTGATACAGAGTAGGAGCAATGTTGGTTAGAAACTGGCTGGTGTTTAAAACTGAAGACTGTCATGACTATTTAACCTAGGCTCTATGCTGAAGTAAGATTAATTGTCTTGGAAATACTAAGTTGGGTAAGTATTCTTAATAAAAGCTTATGTTGAGGGGTGAGAAAAAACTAATAGAAAAAGATCTGAAATTAAGAAATGTACACTTTTAGATAGAAATTAATAGTCAACAGTGGAACTATGTTAACTTCTGGCTTACAACATTTCTCATTATTTTGAGATTCATAGTTCAGGAATTTCAGTAAATTGTGGTTAATTAAATCTAGGCTTGAGGTAGTTTCAGTCACCAGAGTTACATTTGAAATTTTTTTTTAAAATTATGTATAAATTCAGAATGCTAAAAAAAGCATGTTTAATTTAAAATGTGCCTAGGTACAGTACTAATATGATTGTCAACTATGCCTTATTGCTGTTTATTATATTGTTTCTATGGGAAAGTGAATTCTGCACTTAAATCTTTGGGAGCCAGCCAGAAACACCTGGATTAGACATTTAGAGGTACAAGGATCCAGAGCATCAAAATATTATAGACTGTCTAAATTCACACAACATGAGATTCACACAACATGAGATACTCTCTCGGTTAGTTGTTCTCCAGAGATTCTCAACTGAGAGACTCAGAATACTTGCCTTTATATGAGTCATGAGCTCTATTCTCAATTTCATCTACTGGATATCTGTTGTTACAAACCAGAGAATACATGTGGTTAAATGCCATGTTTTCCATTTTTAATTGATTTCTTTTCTTATTGGTAGGGTTCTTCACTTTTTTTTTAGGATTTCTTGCTAAATGCTCACAATAGGTATAAAGTAGATCACAGATGTGGTATTATGGTTAGTGTGTACTTTAAGACTAATAAATGTTTTCATGTAATGAAACATCTTTTCGTCAAAATGACCTTAGTATTTTATTTTTAAACTGATTAATAGTCTTTAAATATTCTATTTCTTAGGCTCTAGAGCGTGATACTTAAAAGCATGAACTTTGGAGTCAAGCAGACCTGAGTCCAAATTCCAGCTCTGCCACTTAACTAATACTTAACCACTTTAATCCTTAAGCTCCAGTTTACGTATCTTTAAGATGAGAATAATAATTCCTACTTAATAGAGTTATGACAGTTAGATGATGAGATTGTAAAGTTCTTAGTCCAGTGCCTGTGTATAGTGATAGCTCTAAAAATATTAATTACTCTTTTTAAAAAAATTTTTTTGTTTACACACACAAATTGTAGCTTTTTCTGGGTATTCTGTATAATTATCTTTTTTACGTGATAACTTTCGTCCATACCATCTGTTGACTAGTTTATTCTTGCCTTTTCTCTTGAGATTTATAATTAACGACCTTCATTATCTTTTAATGAAAGCAGAGATTTAAGTAATTGTCATATCATAAGTAATGTGATTACTCACATATGTCCAGATTATTGGGCACTCCAGAGCTAAACTATCTAGCGAAAATATAAATAAATGTGAAAATTGTTTAAAAAAAACTTACTTCTAGTCTGGAAAAATTGAATTGACCTCCAGTTCAAGTAATTTTTTTAGAATTTCAAGTACAACATTAAGCAACCATTTAGTTATGACATTGGCATTGATGATTTCAAGCTTAAACATCTTTTTAGAAAAATCATTTAAATTTGCAAGATTTCATGTTATGTTAAATTTGGTCAGAATTTTCATTAGTACACACCAGAGAATCTTTATTACACATGACTTGTTATTTAATATGAGGATTATTGTAAATATTTTAAATGAATAAGTTTGTGTGTGATAATTTACAGATGATAAGAATGATTAGCCTACATTTGTTTTCTGCCTTATAACTTTTCTAAATTAGATTGTAAGAGAATAATTGTTCCATTACTTCTCTCATTGGATTGCTCTATGGTTTAATTCTGAGTGCTCAAAGAATCATCCCCACAGGAACACAATAATACTGTGAGTATCCTTTTTAGATATTCTGTTTTCCATTCACTTAAAATACTCAAATATGAACTTTGCTTCTTAGGAAAAAGTGCTTAAATGGTGGTCTTAAAATGCTTAATCATTTTAGCTTGTTTATATTCACCCTTTGTTTTAGCAGATTAACACTCAGTAATGTTTGTTAAATAAGTATAATAGCCGATATGTAAAACAGTATGTTTAGGAATAATATTTCTTCTTTTTCAGGGTAACCAAAATCTGTTTCTAGAACCATGAAAATTTTGCTGGTTTTTGACTTTGACAATACAATCATAGATGACAATAGTGACACCAGGATTGTACAATGTGCTCCAGAGAAAAAGCTTCCTATTGAACTAAAAGATTCTTATGAAAAAGGATTTTGGACAGAATTTATGGGCAGAGTCTTTAAGTATTTGGGAGATGAAGGTGTAAGAGAAGATGAAATGAAAAGAACAGTGACATCAATGCCTTTCACTCCAGGGATGGTGGAACTTTTAAACTTTATAAGAAAGAACAAGGATAAATTTGAGTGTATCATTATTTCCGATTCCAATTCAGTCTTCATAGATTGGGTTTTACAAGCTACCAATTTTTATGATGTGTTTGATAAAGTGTTTACAAATCCAGCAGCTTTTGATAGCGATGGTCATCTCACTGTGGAAAATTATCATGCTCATTCTTGCAATAGATGCCCAAAAAATCTTTGCAAAAAGGTAGTTTTGGGAGAATTTGTACATAAACAGTTACAGCAGGGAGTGAATTATACACTAATTGTTTATATAGGTGATGGTGGAAATGATGTCTGTCCAGTAACCTTTTTAAAGAAGAATGATGTTGCCATGCCACGGAAAGGATATACGTTACAGAAAACACTTTCCAGAATGTCTCAAAATCTTGAGCCTGTGGAATCTTCTGTTGTAGTTTGGTCTTCAGGTATTGAAATAATTTCTCATTTACAATTTCTAATAAAGGAGTAATATGCCAACAATTGAAATGTGTATCAGTTAAGATTAGGTACAGCAGCATAAAACTAAAACTCGAAATACCAGTGGCTTATAAAAAAGAAAGATTTTTTTCCCTCTCACTTAAAAGAATTCCAGGCTACTGTGTTGCTCTACCAACCTCAGCACTTGGCCTCCCACTCATGATCCAAGATTGCTATTCAAGCTCCATCCCTCACATCATCAACATTCTGGCCAGCAAGAAGAAGGGAAGTAAGTGAGAAGGTTGCACCCTCATTTAAATTTCATTGGCCAAAACTTAAGTACAATGCCCCCACCTAACTGCAAAGAAGGATAAAAAATATAGCTTTTATTACAGATGGTCATATGCCTGGGAAAAATTGGAAAAAAGAGGAGTACAAAATTGAGGCAAGAGGTGAATGCAACTAGCGGTCTCTACCCAAGGTGGGTGATAGGTAGATTATATTTTTAAATTTATTCTCAGAGTAGTTGTATATTTTACTTTCTTAGATACTTATTTCAAAAGCATGTCCAGTAGTTACAGATCTTAGAAATAAGCCTGTTGCTTTATTCACATAAGAATAAAAGGCTCCCAAATGTATATAATGTCCTACTCCTAAATCAGTGTATTTTGAAAATAGGGATGCAGTATATGTTGCCCAAATTTTCATCAATTTCAGACTTTCCTTTTGAAATGAAATACAAATTAATGTTCTTCAAATATTTTAAATGTATATTAGCATCACAGACTATAACTCTAGTATGCTGGTTTAATTAATATGTTATTTCTGTTTGGCAATGCAGTCTTGAGTGATAACAATATATAATTTGTAGAGATACTCTACATTTAAGAGACTGTTTCATATAGAGATTTTAGCAAAATATCAACTGATCTAGAAAGTTTTATAATTCCATGCTAATTTCTAGACTCATGTTTTAGAGGCATAAATATCCATTATGTAATAATATTAGGATTTTCTTTTCCATTATGGAAAGCTCCAGAAATAGAAGTGTTCAGTATAATTTAATGGGAAAAAACTGGTACTGATTTATTTTTCCTAGGTTGAAAGAGTAAATCTTTGGTTTGCTTTATTTTTTTTTTATAATTTTATTTATTTATTTTTCCACCAAAGCCCCAGTAGATAGTTGTATGTCATAGCTGCACATCCTTCTAGTTGCTGTATGTGGGACACAGCCTCAGCATGGCCAGACAAGCGGTGCGTCGGTGCGTGCCCAGGATCCGAACCCGGGCCGCCAGCAGTGGAGCACGTGCACTTAACCGCTAAGCCACGGGGCCGGCCCTGGTTTGCTTTAAATTAATAGGTTAGATTATGTTGAAACACATTTACTGTATTGATTATCATTTGTTTCCTTGTTGAGGCCAGTAACAAATAATAAATCACGGAAATAAAAAAATAAGACTTTCATTTATAGTAATGGTAGACCAAGTAATTTGGACCACATCTTCTACAGAGCACATGTAGAAAAGCTGACAGCTGAACACGATTTTTTAAAAAGCTGCTTAAAGATGTGAGAGAGCTGACAACAATGAACAATTGCTGAGGAAGCACAGAAACCTAGGTAGATGAGCTGCTTTTCCCTGGAAGTGTTGGCCAGTTCTGTAAGTGGTGTCTGAGATAACTGAGTGGCTATCTTGACAATCTCATAGGACCAGGGGGAAGAGCCACTGGAGTATGTGGCCTGCACTGGTAAACCCTTCCTCTTACTCTGAGTAAGGATCCCAAAAGGCTGCCCATTAGGAATGAGAATGATTCAGAAGTAAACACATTAAAAGGGATGGTGTTGTGTGTGTGAAGGGGGTGACCTATGACTTGCTTCTGATCAATGGAATACCACAAAGACGATGGAATGTATGTGATTTTGTCTACATGATTACATTACATCAGATTCTAATGCCCATCTTGTTAAGAAGCACTCTCCCTTGTTGATTTTGAAGAAGCAAGTTTGAGGCCGGCCCAGTGGTCTAGTGGTTAAGTTAGTGCGTTCCACTTCAGCAGCCCGGGGTTCACAGGTTCGGATCCCAGGTGTGGACCTATGCACTGCTTATCAAGCCATGCTGTGGCAGGTGTCCCACATATAAAGTAGAGGAAGATGGGCACAGATGTTAGTCTAGGGCCAATCATCCTCAGCAAAAAGAGGAAGATTGGCAACAGATGTTAGTTTCAGGCTCCTCTTCCTCACCGAAAAAAAAAGCAGCAAGCTGCCATGTTGTGAATTGGCCTTCAGAGAGGGCCACATGGAAAGCAACTGAGAGTGGGCTCTAGCCAACAGCAAGAAGTAGGCCCTTGGTCCAACAGTGTACAAGACACCGAATGCTACAACCATGCAAGCATGGAACTGGATCCTTTCCTAGTGGAACCTCAGCTGAGACCACAGCTCAGGCTGACACCTTGATTTAGCCTTATGAGACTCTGAAACAGAGACCCTAGTTGAGCTGTGCTTGGACTCCTGACCCCTAGAACCTATGAGAAAATAAATATGTGGTTTAAGATGCTGCTTGTGGTAATCCTGTTATGCAGCAATAAAAAATTAATGCAGCAAGCCTCAAATCTATAAACAGTTTTGCCAAGTACATTGTAGGGCACACAATAACAAGTAGCCACACCAGGAGACATGAATGAATACCAGCAGCATTTACCCAGATCTTCAGGACCTCCAGATACTGGAGTTTTCAGACACAAATCAAACATGAGAATTTTGGCAAAGAGTTGAAAGTTACATAAACAATATGGAAATTCTAGAAGTGAAAATTACCATGACTGAAATTAGAATCGTGATGGATGGATTTGACAACAGAACAGGCACAGCTGAAGAGAGAATTAGTGAATGAACACAAGTTAGAAGAAAATATCCAGAATGATGCAGAGAGACAAAACAGTGAAAATACAGAAGAGACGTTAAGAGACATAAAAGATATAGTAAGATCTAACCTAGGAAACTGGTGTCCCAGAAGGAAAGGAGAAAGAAAATGAAACATAAGCACTGTTTTAAGAGATAATGACTGAGAACTTTACAAAATTGATGAAAAACAACAAACCACAGATTCAAAAGGCCTCATGAACTCCAAGCAGGATACATAAAAAGAAAACCATGTGAAATCACACCATGGGAAAACTGCCGATAATCAAAGGTGGAAAAAGCATTAGGCATTCAGAGAAAAAAAAGATGACATTGAAAGGAGCAACAATTAAACTAACAGGTAGTATTTCTTAAAAGTTTGATAGAATTCAACAGTGAAGCCATCTAGGCCTTGGAGTTTTTGTTGGAAGATTTTTAACTACTAATTCAATTTCTTTAATAGATACAGGACTGTTCAGGTATAGTTTTTCTTGCGTAAGCTTTGGTAGTTTGTGACTGTATTTGTTACCTATTGCTGCATAGTTATTTACCTCAAAATTTAACAGCAATAATACTAAGCATTAATTATCTCACAGTTTCTGTGTGTTGGGAATTCAGGAGCACTTAACTGGATTGTTCTGGCTCAGGATCTCTAATGGGTCAAGATGTCAGCTAGGGCTGGAGGATCTGCTTACAAGCAGGCTCACTCACGTGGCTTTTGGCAGGAGGCCTCAGTTTCTCACTGATTGTTATCAGGAAGGCTCAGTTTACTGCTGGTTGTTGGCAGGAGGCCTCAATTTCCAACCACATGGGTCTCTCCAAAGAGCTGCTTGAGTATCCTCAAGACAATTTCACGCCAGGTGAGTGATCCAAGAGAGAGGGTAAAGAGGAGACCATATAATGCCTTTTGTGACCTAGTCTCAGAATTCAAACACCTGCACTTCCATCATATTCTGTTTGTTAAAACAGAACAGTAAGTCAAGCCCACACTCAAAGGGAGGGGAATTAGACTCCACTTTTTTTTTTTAATTTAATTTTTGTGTGTGTGTGTGAGGAAGATCAGCCCTGAGCTAACATCCATGCCAATCCTCCTCTTTTTTTTTTGCTGAGGAAGACCGGCCCTGAGGTAACAGCTATTGCCAATCCTCCTCCTTTTTTATTTTTCCCCTTTTTCTCCCCAAGGCCCCAGTAGATAGTTGTATGTCATAGTTGCACATCCTTCTAGTTGCTGTATGTGGGACACGGCCTCAGCATGGCCGGACAAGCGGTGTGTCAGTGCGCGCCTGGGGTTCCAAACCCATGCCGCCGGTAGCAGAGCGCGCGCACTTAACCGCTAAGCCGTGGGGCTGGGCCTAGACTCCACTTTTGAGGGGGAGTTAAAGAATGTTGGACATACTTGAAAACCACCATAGGATCTCTTGAGGACTGTGTCCATTTCATGTAAGTTGTGAAATTTATGGGCATAAGGTTTTTCATAATATTCCCTTTTTAACTCTTTAATTTTACAGTAAACATATGTTTACATACTATATAGATTTTACCATTAACATTTTTCTCTACTTTTATCACATGTCCATCCATCCCTCTGTCTGTCTTTTTTTTCCTTTGCCTTTTTAACGTGAGCATCGTTCTTCCCCTTTCCTTATTTCTTCCCCAGTGTATCAAACCCAGTGCTTCTCTGGGTCTGATTGGAACTCAGATATCTTCTAGCTCTGTGTGGACTCTAGGAATTGTTTAATTTATACTTCCTGGGTCATTCTTTGCCCAGACTTAGGGAGTTTCACCCTATGCATGTGTGGCTTAGTATCCAACCACAGACTTAAGGGGACATCCCCCTTACAGATTTCTGGAACTCTTTCTCAATTTAGCTCCTTCCTGTCTGGTACTCTACCCTGCAAATTGCAGCCACTTCTGCCTCCCTAGACTTATCTCCGTCTCTTCAACTCAGCGAGACTACCGTGGTCTACTTGGGATTCCCCCTCCCTGCACCTTGGGCTGGAACGTGTCTCCAGGCAGAAATATAGGCAATTGTAGGGCTCACGTCATTTGTTTTCCTTCTCTCAGGGATCACAGTCCTGCACTGCCTGTTGTCCAATGCCTGAAAACTGCTATTTCTTGTGTTTTGTCCAGTTTTCTTATTGATTACAATGCGAGGGTTACTCCAGTCCCTGTTCCTCCAGAAACAGAAATTGCATATCTCATTTTTAATTTCTAATGCAAGATGGTTGCAAAAAGCTCTGCTCTGGGGGGGCCGGCCCGGTGGCGCAAGCGGTTAAGTGCGCGCGCTCCGCTGCGGCGGCCCGGGGTTCGCTGGTTCTGATCCCGGGCGCGCACCGACGCACTGCTTGGCAAGCCATGCTGTGGCGGCGTCCCATATAAAGTGGAGGAAGATGGGCACGGATGTTAGCCCAGGGCCGTCTTCCTCAGCAAAAAAAGAGGAGGATTGGCGGATGTTAGCACAGGGCTGATCTCCTCCCAAAAAAAAAAAAAAAAAAAAAAGCTCTGCTCTGGGGGCCGGCCCCATGGCCTAATGGTTAAGTTTGGCACGGTCCACTTCAGTGGGCTGGGTTCAGTTCCCGGGTGTGTACCTACACCACTCGTCAGCAACCATGCTGTGGCAGCAACCCACATACAAAATAGAGGAAGATAGATGTTAGAGCTAACAAAATAGAGCTAACATAGATGTTAGCTCAGGGCGAATCTTCCTCAGCAAAAAAAAAAAAAAAAGCCTCTGCTCAAGATTAGAAAGATCTGATTTTGAATTCTAGCCCTGGATTGGGTAAATTATTAGCCTCTCAATACCTCAGTTTCGTTATGTGTTAAACTGAGATAATAATAGTTCCTACCTCCTAAGATTGTTGTGATAATTTACTAAATTAGGCATTGTATTAGTTTACGTGGCTGTAGCATGGTATACTCCAATGAGATGCACTTTGTTAAAAATTTTAATGGCCTCTCTCACAACTCTAAGTAGCAGCACTTCACAGAATTGTGGTGAGGAGGTGTACTCTTTTTCCTGAAATGCTCTCAGGGCATGCCTAAGTTCTGCATGGCTACTACAAATACTTCAAATACTTAGATGCCTCTTGATCGCTTAACCTGCAGAATCTAGCACCATTGCCTATAAAAACAATAAAACCCAGAAAGCAATCTTGACTGGCCTATAGGTCAAGTCTGGGTGCCACAGAAATAATCTGAAAGTCAATTCAACCCTTAAAAGTGAGTCCAACCTGGCCCCTCCAAATAAGCAGCCAAACGTGATGATGTGCAAGCTTACCTGCCACACAATAACCTACCCTAGCTCCTGTGCACTTGATCACCAAAGAGGAATTACTAGACACAGAAATAAACTACTAGAGTGGGACCTGGTATAGTAAGTGACTTAATGCAGGCTTCCTCAACTTTGGCACTATAGACATTTTGGGCTGGATAACTTCTTTTTGGGGGTCGGGGAGGAGTGGGTGTTTCCTGTGCGTTGTAGGATATTTAGTAGCATCCCTGACCTCTATTCACTAGATGCCAGTGGCACCCTTCCCCCCAAGTTATGACAACCGAAAACATCTCCAGACATTGCCAAATGTCTCCTGGGAATAATCCCTGTTTGCGAATTACTTAATGATTAAAAGTCCATATCTTTTATTTGTAGATCATATGAAGATATAACAACTGTACATACTGAATACTGCTCCTCTTAAAGCCACAGATCCAGAATATTTTTCCCCATATAAAAATTTCCTTCTCACCAAGTCCATAGCCTTGTCATAGTATAGCAGTCACCATCTTAGTGTTTAATAAATATTTTTGATACTTAGCTCAATCACTTCCTTCCTGTTGTTAGATACATATTAGGCTTCTTTTCCTATCCAGGTATTATATGTATTGTGGCACACATCTGTTAGTTTAAATCTGCTTTTGTAGTGCAAGTTATAATTATATCTTTATTCTACTTTTTAGAAAATGTTGTCTCTGATATGCCCACATATTCATTTACTTTTACAGCATTTGAATTTTTTAGCTCCTGGTTTATACTAGCCTTGAAGGAGAGTTAGAGAAGATTTTCCTTTATGGTCTCATAAGCTGCTTCCAGGGACAGCTGATATATCAAAAGGGCAACTGCAGGCAGGCACTGGACAGGGTAGGCAGCTCTGTTAATAGTGTCAATGGGACTAGAATTTATAGCCACTCCCCTGCCATATTATCAGATATGCTTTTTTTCAGAAGATGAGATGAAGAGTCCTTTACTGACCTAATAACCCCACAGCACATCTTCAGATGAGACCAGTTGTAGGGAATATATTAACAATAATTCATTGACTAAACTCTTTTACCTAATACCCTAGCATTTTGTGCACCCTGTTGAGTTTCTTTTCTTAGGTGGACAGTGTGGTAATCCTGTTGTAGACAGATTTTTCAATGTGCTCTATAAGGGCTTATGGAATTATGTATTCTAGGCCAAAAGCTAAATGTATCCTACTTGTTTGTGTTATACAAATTGACGTCTGTGTGATGATGGTTCATATGGAAACAAAATATTAACATGGATGTTTCCTAACACAGAAATTCTTAGAAACTCCTGTTGTTTATGGAAGATGTTACTTAGCAAAAAATTAGTCTGTCTTTTATATTTAAATAATAAATGTTCAGTCGTGTATCTAAACAACCGATAAAAATATTTACAATTAAACTAAATATTGTTTGCTGCATAGGATTTTATAATCAGTGCAAAATGGAAAACTTGCTCGTATACATTTTTTCTACCACACTGCAGTCATATTCTGGACTTTGTTACATACCAAAATCACAACTCTTTTCACAACCTGGTCCAAGCAATAGTTTATTATCCTCAGTTCAGTATGAAAGTATATTCTTTCAGGGATCTGTTAACGACCTAGCCCTTTTCACATTTAAGTTCAGAAAAATATCCTGTTGCATAATTTGGGAGCTAAAAATACTTCATTCAGCAAATATTTTTGGGGTACCTATTATGTGCAAAAAAAAACCTGTGGAAGTATAAGAGGTGTAGGACTATGTCTTACAAAGAATGATGCCTGTCAGAGAACTTACAATTTGATTGAAGAGGTGGGACATGTACATATGTAATTCATAATACCAAAGTATCCTTCATAAAGCATCTTAGTAATCAGCGTAAACAAAAAGTACTTAGGTCAAGGAAGGACTAGATGACCATATAGCATTGTGTTTTGTACTCAGTCAGTTAATTGTGATATAGGAGAAGCTTTATGAAAGAGGTAGACTGTGATCCAAACCTTAAAGGATGGAAAGGATTTGGAGAGATGGGAAGGACTTGATGGAGCTTCCCAGATGAAGGGAATAATGTGAACCAAGATGGGAGCGAGCATGGCATATTCATGAGGTAGCGATGAGGAGGCTGGCCTAATGACGTTAAGGGTTTAAACTGGGGAGTAGTGCAATAAAGCTTTGTGAGTGGGATTTGGCCAATTGATGCACAAGTTTGAAAGCTAATCAATGGATTAGCTTTCTCTTAGGAGCAAGCTGTTAGGCAGTGATGTGAAGAAATGGGTGTTTGGGGAGGATGAAAGGTAGTGTACAGGAAAGGAGAGGGAAGGCGGAGCCGCTGACACAGGAAGATCTTGCAGTAAGCCAGGCGAGAAGTGATAAAGACCTGGTAAGAGTGATGTCAGAGAGAATGAAAAGGAAGTGGATAGATAAACCAGATGCTTTGAATTTGAAAAGGAAAAAAGTACAAAACTTTTAGACCATATGCCCAGGAGGGCAGTGTCTACAGATTAAGTCATTGATGTAATTTCTTAGAGAACTGTGAGCCCTCGAGCAAGTTTTGAAAGAAAATTCTGAAAGTCTTACTCTTAATCCATTCATGTCTTCATTTGTACAACAAATATTTATTGAGCACCTGTTATGTGGCAGACACTGTTCTAGGAATACAGGAATGAATTAGGGATATAACCATGGACAAAACAGACCAAAATCACTGCTTTCATGGAGCTTACATTCTGCTGGGATAAATCAAACAATAACCAATAAAAAGCAAAATACATTATAGATGGTAATAAGTACTGTGGATTAAAATAAAGCAGGGAAGAAGGATAGGGAATAGCAGGTGGGCCATGGAGATAATTTTAAATAGGTTGGTAAAAGAACGCCTCTCTGGGAAGTTGGTATTTGAGGAAAATGTGATGGAGGGGAGTGAGCGGGTCCTGTAGCAGTGGCTGGGAAAAGAGCAGTGCAGGCAAGAGGAATACGGTAGCTAGTATACAGTAAGGCTCTGAGGCAGCGCCATTCCTGGTGAGAACAGAAGCAGGTCTGGGTGTGGGGGTCCAGGAGTCATAGTAAGTACTTTGGCTTTTACTGAATAAGATAGGGAGTCCTTGGAGAGTTTTAATGCAACTTATTTACAGATATCAGTCTATCTTGGTTTATTTGAGCGAATGCTTTTACTTTTATTCTTTTTCTAGTTGGAAGAATTAGGTTTCTGTTGCTTATAATTGAAAAAATTCCTGTTTATTATCTTCTGTCTTGTATTAATTTTATCTGAAATTTACCTTTAACTGTTGTACCCAAAAACATAATCTCAATAAACTGCTATTTTTTAAATGACCCTCCCCCCGAAGAGTAGTAGGCTAGTTCCTGTTTTGAGAAATAGACCAGTGGTCTTTCATATGTTTTTTGAACAAGTACCCCCAAAATACCTTTGAAAAACTCTGTACTCACTTCCACATTTTCAGATTGATATTAAAAAGTTTTCATCATAAGTTTAAACATTTGCCAAGGTTGTAATTTCTAACATATTGTAAATAATGACTTCTTAATAAGCTTTTAAATAACTCTTTTAAATCTGTCTAGTAAAAGCTAACTATGGTAATTTGCAATCTACCATCATTCATTTAAAAGTACATAAACAAGTTGTTCTTTAACAGTGGGAAATTTTTATCTCATTCTTTTTTCTCCTTGAGCCTATATTCCATGCTACTCCTCCCCGAGAGTGCTGTCCTACTGAAAATACAGGCAGTCCTCACTTTGCACAGTAGTGCAGGACCATAGAAATGACGGTGCAAGATTACTGTGCAAAGCAATCTTAATAATCAGTGGGAAAAATTATAATTGTCCTGTCCTTTAACTTTTTTTTTGTCAGGACATCAAAAATTCTCTTACTGTCAGTTATAAATGTATAGGAAAATGAAAAACATAGTAAGACCAATATTTACTTAGTACATTGCAATTATAAACATGAGGAATTAAAGTATTTTATTTCTTTGTAAAAAACTTATCAAGAGTAGTTTGAACAGTTCTTGCCTTCTTTTTGTCATATAACTTAGAATACAGAGCAACCATCTTTCTATACGTGGGTGAATTCTCATACTTCTAAGTTTGGATCAGCTTCTAACATTTTATCCTTTGCACTTTCAAAGTCATGAAGTATCTCCAAGAGGTCCCTGAATATGAAGTTTTTTGCCAGCATCACTTCTTCTGGGAGAACTTCATCCTTTTTGTCAGCAACCACTTTCCTCACTTAAGTCATGAAGTTCACGTGCACCAGGTTCCATTGGCTGCATATCCATAGTCTCTCCAGTAGTGGCAGTGTCACTATTTCCACGGTCAGCAATTTCTTCTAGAACTTCATTATGTTCAATGCAAATTTCACTTGCACATTATCACTTTTCAATTCTTTGCTACACTTTCATTTTTATTGACCAATGCCCCTGTTTCAATGATCTATTTTTGTAAAATATTACATAGATTTATCACTGGCAGTCAAGCAGGTAAGACAACCACCAGCTTTGCTGTCTATATATGAACTGAATAACAGATGCACAGTGACCAATCACCAATGACTTTGAAAGAAGAGACATGATTGGTCACTGATTATGATGCTCATGTGTTATTTATGTAGTGATTTGTAGACTGAAGAACTAGTGGGTGAAATTTGTATTTTATGCAATTACTCACAGTTAATATATCATAGTAATTGAAATTTGAACCCTGTTTAGGGGATTGGTGTTATTTAACTAAACCACGCTAACTGAAATTCATGCATATTGGAACCATTCAAAGAAAGGATTGTCTGTATATTTTTATACTTGAAAATCTTTTATTAATCACCTCTTAAACCTCTCTGCAACAAAAATGTACATAAATTAAAATTTTAACTGTTTTATGTCCTTGATTCTTAAGTAGTAAAAAATTCTGGGCTGATTAACATTAAAATTATTATTATATATATCGATCAAACAACAAATATGTTTAAATCAAAAGTAAAAATTTATCAAAAATTATTTCAGTCTGATGAATCAGGCTATTTTCTTTTCATTTAGACCATATATCCTTGGCTGAGTATTGCTTACTGCTGGACTGAGACAGAGTTTAGGATCAATGATATTCTTGTTTTTCATTTCTATAGATATTATCCCTGAGAAAATGTGTTCACATAGACAAGTAGATGAGAATGAGAGGAATTTTTTTTATAGCAGTGCCACTCATTTCATGGATTCTTTCCAAGTTATTTGTCAAAAATGCTCTTTGACTTGTGTTGAAAACAAGAAATTGGAAACTTTCTGATTTGCAAAAGTACTTGTTACCCAGTCATTAGAATGTTCACTTTCTTATTTTTCAGGAAGCATACCAAAAAGGCTTTGCCAAGACACATCAACTCCAGGGCAGCCACATACACCTGTGCTGTTGTGTACTGTACAACACCTGAGGACAGTGTTCACACTGCACTCTACTTTAGTGGAATGAGCTGGAATTGTGCATTTTTTTACTTAGCAGCAACTTAGATAATCCAGTATGTAAATGAAGTATACAAAATTTCCTGTATATACCTGCCATTTACACACATCGATAATGATATCACAATTAGCATATCAAACATTTAATGACATAGCAGTACTTCATGGAAAGATGTACTAATAAGGTAAAAGCATAAATAAAATTGTTATTTTTAGAAACCAAGAGTCTGTTGAAAAGTGAACAGTGATGTCAAAAGACATCTACTCCATGCCAAGCTCAGTATCTGCCAAGAGTCATTTACGTCTCATCTCCATGGTGGCTCTTTATTCCCTTAAGACTTGGATTCACAGATGGCACATTTGTTTTCTTGAGCAGTGTCATTAATTTATTTAACTTATGAATGCTAATTATATGTTTCTGAGTGCATCAAATCTGTTAGCATTTGCAGTGGTCTCTTTGATTAAGCATGTGATAAAGAGGAACTGCTCCTCTCCTGGCAAGTTGAAGCAGTCTATACTGATACCTGCTTTTTGGTCTTTTTTAAAATTGAGATATAATTCACATATAACTGATACACACTTTTAAGCAATAATTCACAACCAGAGTACATCAGGCAATGGAAGCAAAAGTTTTAGTTGTCTAAACAGCAATCTGAAATAACTCTGCACAAATGACGATATAGTGAATTCTATTATTCAGGAATCATTTATCACATGCCATTATGATTCTAGAAGCCCCTACTTTGAGTTAGGCGGAGCCTATAATATTTTCTATACATCAATTTGGGCATCATAGCTACAAACAGCCATCTCCAGACTTCTGTGACAAACATGGAAAGAATGCCCCATCCTCAATCGGTCACAATCATGTCCTAGAATGACAACACCAACAATAACATCACTGTCAGTTATGAAGGACAAACTGTAATTACGATTAACTACAAAGTTCATAATTTTTTGAAGAAGTGTTAAGATACTAATTTCCAAATTGAGGTTGTGATGGAGAATTATGTGTAAATATCCTTTCATTATAACAGCTGACATTTATATACCACATACTAAGTGCTTTCACATTCATAATTTTATTTTATAAAATAACCTTAAGCTAGGTTGAGAAACTATTGATATTTTCTGTGTTTTACAGATCAGAAAACTAAGGATCAGAGAAGGTTAGTAACTTGTTTAGGGCTTCATGGTAGATAAGTGGCAGAGATGAATCTTAAGCCTGAAACTAAATCTCACATACTTCTGTGCTAAACTGTTTACCAGATGTTGAGATAGTAAATCTTTAATTTTCCTTTTATTTTGGGTCCAACATACATTCCTCTACTGTGCTAAAGAATCACAATGCAAATTCCTACGTCTCCACCACAGAGAAGTCTGGGTGATGGTAGTGTTTGAGGGGTGCGACATAACCAGGATCCCGCATAATTCAATTGCGGTGGTCTGACGTAGAATTAAACTAAAACTACCCAAATGAGAATAAACAGATGCTATTTATTGAGATCTTGCTGTTGCAAGCAAGTTAGCCACCATCGCCTGTCAAAGGCAGTCAGGGGAGTGGGAAAGCTTTATAAAAGTGAAAAAAAGGGGGAAGTCTCAGGTATGCTCTGATTGGAGGCTGTTGGCCTGGGAAAGCAGGCAGCAGGCTACTAAAACAGTGGGTACTTTATGTGATGGGTTTGGCTAGCATATCTGGCTTTCTCTGTTGGTTCTGAGTTGGAAGTAGGGGTAAAAATAGGGAAGTTGGCAGTTGTTGACCAAGTCCTGACTGTTCTGGTCCAATTGCTGCAGAGGTTGTGGTTTGGCTTCCTGGGCTGCTTATGTGGTTCAGAGTTGTGTTGTCATATACGGTGTCACCGGTGTCACCATTGTCCATTTGTATGTTCTGTCTCTCAGATCATACTCGGAGAGACACACTGGGTCTCTGGTGTTCCTTTCATCCTGCTCTCCTTCCTCCCTTAAGGTGGCTGGACCATAAACTCCATGAGAGCTATGGACCATCTTTCACCACTCTATTACCAGTCCTATCAGGCACTCAGTAAAATCTTGCAAATGAATGAACGAATGATAAATGAAAATACTTGATACTGGTTTTTGCTGGAACAGGAAAATGAACTTTCTGGTGAGGCACGCGAACATCTTTATGTGACTGGACTGGCTGTCACCACGAAGAAAGACTGGAGGCTGCTCCTTCCAGCTACTCTGCTCTAAATACAGTAACCTGAATCCTTGACTCTGGCTGCTCCCAGTTTTTCTCAAAGCTTCCAGGTTAACCCATAGTGTGCAAATCAGCCCCAGAGGCTCCCTCCCGAGTGCTCTGCTGGAGGCGGGATGGCGTTCGTGGGAAAGCGGCAGCTACTTCTGGCATTTTGAAGGCAACCTCACCCCAGACCTTTAGGTTTGGTGCATTCTCTCCACACTTGCCCCTCCAGCTCTCCCCCACCATTAGGGCCTGGGCTGGTGAGAGCTACTGAAGGAGGGGAAAAGTGCACCCCCTTCCAGCCCCCATATAGGTTCTTAATGCAGGACTCACAGAGTTTGTCTAGAGAGAAAACGCTGGAGGGGGTGTGTGAGAGAGACAGATCCAAGAAGAGAGGGGAAAGCTAGCGGCGCGGGCGGTCTCCGGAGGGAAGCCGTCCCACCTGCTGCGGGGGGAACCGCCGCTGCGCGCCCGCCTGCCTGCCCCGCCCCTGACCGGCCACCCGGGAGTTCCCGCAAGTGGCCCCGCGCCCAGGCCGCGCGGGGGGCTGTTCGGTTGGAGGCGGGGAGCAGCCGGGGCACCAAAATAGGAGCCGCTTGTGGGCTGGAGCTGCACTAGCAGGCAGCCTCCGCCGCGCCTCTTCCAAAGATGGTCAGAGGGTCCGGAGGCGCCCCCGCCCCCGCTCGCCGCTAGCCCGCGGACCAGCACCGCGTCCCGGAGCCGCCGCCGGAGGTAGGTGCGTGCGGAGCCGCTGCCCGAGCCCAGCCGGCGGGTAGCGAGTGGGGCCGAGCGCGGGGGAACGAGGCCGCGCCGCCTCCCGAGCCCGCCGGCGGCAGAGGCGCGGAGACAATGGCCGCGCGGGCGCCGGGCCGGGCCGAGCGCAGGGCCGCCCGCGGCGCCCTCCCCACACCTGTGCAGCGTCCCGGGGCCGAGAGACGCGGGCACCGGGCCCGGCGGGCGGCGCGCGGCACCCTCGAGTCGAATCCCCGCGCCAGGCCCCGGGGCGGGGCGGTCTCCGGGCGGGAACGCGAGCCGGGGGCCCTCACTCGGGGCGTGCGGAAACCCCTGCGGCAACCGCGGGGGAGGGGGCCGGGGATGGAGGGGCCGCGACCGGGCCCCTTTCCTGTCTCTCCTTCCTAAATAGAAAGGCACAAGGTTTCCCTTTTCCGAGATTTCTTCCTGTCCAATTACATTTCGATCATCCCTTTCTTGGCATCTTGATGCAACTTGAAAGGGAGACAAGAGCTAGGGAAAAAGGTTGAGTTGGGGCCGAGCAGAGACAGCCAAGGTCCGGCCTCGAGTGGGGTGATCCCTCGGACACTTGGTTTGCCAAGTGTGGGATCGCTCTTGGACCGCCAGCTCGGGGCAGATTGCAGAGACTGAGTGAGTGAGGTAGCAAATCAATATTTCTTCTCGAAAAGACTGCTGAAAAATCCGGGGGCCTCATTTCAGGCTCCGAGCTACCCTGAATTTAAATTGACCATCATATAAATTACGCAATAGTCTATCCACATTTTGCATTTGTTATGTAGAATGTTGAACTCAGTCTAGTTTTGGAGTATATTCGATGCTAATCAATCATAATGATTGGAATATTTAGCGTTGGTTATTTAAGGTAATATGCAAAAGTGAAAACACGTTTATTGTTTCATATTTATTGCAGCCATGGCTTTAAAAGGACAAGAAGATTATATTTACCTTTTCAAGGATTCAGCGCATCCAGTGGATTTTCTGGATGCATTCAGAACATTTTACTTGGATGGATTATTTACTGATATTACCCTTCAGTGTCCTTCAGGCATAATCTTCCACTGTCACCGAGCTGTTTTAGCTGCTTGTAGCAATTACTTTAAGGCAATGTTCACAGCTGACATGAAAGAAAAATTTAAAAATAAAATAAAAATCTCTGGCATTCACCATGATATTTTGGAAGGCCTTGTAAATTATGCATACACTTCCCAAATTGAAATAACTAAAAGAAATGTTCAAAGCCTGCTTGAAGCCGCAGATCTGCTACAGTTCCTTTCAGTAAAGAAAGCTTGTGAGCAGTTTTTGGTAAGGCACCTGGATATTGATAATTGTATTGGAATGCACTCCTTTGCAGAATTTCACGTGTGTCCAGAATTAGAGAAGGAATCTCGGAGGATTCTATGTTCAAGGTTTAAGGAAGTATGGCAACAAGAAGAATTTCTGGAAATCAGCCTTGAAAAGTTTCTCTTTATCTTATCCAGAAAGAATCTCAGTGTTTGGAAAGAAGAAGCTATCATAGAGCCAGTTATTAAGTGGACTGCTCATGATGTAGAAAATCGAATCGAATGCTTATATAATCTACTAAGCTATGTCAACATAGACATAGACCCAGTGTATTTAAAAACAGCTTTAGGCCTTCAAAGAAGCTGCCTACTAACCGAAAATAAGATACGATCTCTAATATACAATGCTTTGAATCCCATGCATAAAGAGATTTCCCAGAGATCCACTGCCACAATGTATATCATTGGAGGCTATTACTGGCATCCTTTATCAGAGGTTCACATATGGGACCCTTTGACAAATGTTTGGATTCAGGGAGCAGAAATACCAGATTATACTAGGGAGAGCTATGGTGTTACATGTTTGGGACCCAACATTTATGTAACGGGGGGTTACAGGACCGATAACATAGAAGCTCTTGACACCGTGTGGATCTATAACAGTGAAAGTGATGAATGGACGGAAGGCTTGCCAATGCTCAATGCCAGGTATTACCACTGTGCAGTCACCTTGGGTGGCTGTGTCTATGCTTTAGGTGGTTACAGAAAGGGAGCTCCAGCAGAAGAGGCTGAGTTCTACGATCCATTAAAAGAGAAATGGATTCCTATTGCAAACATGATTAAAGGTAAGTGCTGATTATGTTTATTCTAAATTTTTTAGGTGTTTGATGTTAGGCCAATGGTCTCACTTCTCTTGCAAATAATTTTAAAAAGAATTTATCACTTTGGAATGCTATCTAGGAACTATAGTGGATTATACAAATAATGTTGCACAGAATGTTCAGAGTAAAAATATAGTATAGCAGTCCCCAACTTTTCTGAGAGTTATGTAATTAGAGTAGGTTCCTCAGGCTAGAAAAGAATTATCATTTATTTAAGAAAACAGTATAATTCATTCTACTTACTCTATAGCCTGTTTTGAGCCTAGATCTTGCTTTGAGTCTCAAGAATTTATATTTAAGTCAAAGGCTAAATGAAGAGAGAAAGCTAGGTAGTTTTATTAGTTAATGTTTAATTTTTTTTTCACTTGCTCTTGAAATTGAACCCTTTTCAATTCTGCTTTTAAATGTTTAGCTTTCTTTTCCTCTCATCATCTGATTCTCTCTCTTTTAAAAGGTCTTTCATTAAAACTGAAAGATTGGTCCCTGTAGGGTGTAACAAATTACGTTCTCTCAAAAACTAGAGACAAATAGCCTCTGCTTTTTTGATTCAAGTCTTGTCTCACAGAGTAAAGGAGAGGGGCAGATCCCATACCCTCCCTTATGTGGCCCTCACAGCCTGGCACACTATTGGGTTTCAATATCTGTCTGATAAATGCTGTATTTTCTGCTGTGTTTGGTACTGTATTAGCCTTGGTCTCCCTCCGTCCTACTGGAAAAAAAGTTAAACTGGAATCTTATTTAGTTACATTTAATCATTGGTGCTGGGGAGTTGCACAAAAATAACTGGTAGGTTACTAGATTTGTGTCATTCTATCCCAGATGTTTCTTCCCAGGACTTTCTGTTTCTTTTTTAACACTAGTGAGGGTGTGGGAATCTGACCTGGTCTGGGAATCTGACCCGATGTGATCCTTGGATGACAAGCAGGAAGCCTGAGAGGCAGAATGATCTTGTGATCAGGCACACTGCTTCTGAAGCCAAACTGCCTGGATCCAAATCCCCACTCTCCACTTACTTGCTGGTGAGCTTGGGCAAACTGTTTAATCTCGCTGTGCCCCAGTTTTGCCATCTGTATAATGGGGGTGACAACTTTACATAGCTTAGGGTTTTGAGAAGATTAAATGAATGTATGCATGTGAAGCACTTAGAACAGTGTCTGGTACAGAGAAAGCACTCAGTTAAGTGTTAGGCATTATTGTCATGAATGGCATTATAGAAGAACATGGCAGCTTTGATAGGGCAGGAACATCTTTCCTAAAATCACGACCACTCTCCTGCATGCCTAAGGTTCAGCAGTACTTGGTAGGGTGGAAGAAGGTGGCTTAAAGCCCGCTGCTGTTGCTGCTCTGGTTTTTCACTCTGCCTGAGCTGGACTCCCACTTACTGATTCCCAGTCCCCTCACCAGGGTGGTTCTGAATGTCCTGTCTGACTCCTCTTCTAAAAAAGACATGAGGAGAGTTTAAATATTTTAGCAGCTATTGTAAACCTGGATACATTTCTGCCTCTGTTTCTTAATGATGAGATAAGAGTTTTAGTGGTTTTGTAGTTTAAAGTATATTTCTTTGAGGATGGAAGTTTATTACTTTACGAAATTTTTTTAAACTTTATGTGAAACAATGCTTGCTAAAAAGAAAATTCTGCAGTGGGGTATCCACTGTGAAAGAAAGCCACATGTGTTCTTTCCTTAGCCTCAAGTGGAACGGAAGACCCTCATACACCAAAGTCTTCCCCCCTTACCAGCTGGGTCTGAAATTCCAAAGTTTTATACTTTTAACATGAAGTTTTGATTCCTGATTATGTCTAATCATCCCAGGGAAGGGCAACACTTTGTCAGTTATGTGCAGTTTTGGCTAGTACTGGTTCTGATGGGTAGACTCATGCTGACCTTTTAGTTTCGCATTTTTCTGTAGAGAGGATAACATTGTTTTTCCCTTTTTTTTTTTTTTTTTTTGGTAGTCTTGAAGTGAACTAGCAGCTTTCCCTGGTAATGAAAACTTAAATTGGGTAGAGTCAAATTTTAAGTTCATTTCCTTTTTTGGTTTAGGGATGTACAGATAAAAAGTAAATACTTGGCTGTTTAGGAACTCCTAACTTTTTAATTTTCCCTCATCATAACTGCCCTGCTTATAAACTCACTTTTGTTTCGGAATAGAAATGAACAAGGAGATTGAACTGTACCCCGCATGTAATAGTGCTAAGTAGATGCTGGTTGAAAGACTAAACTGACATTTTCAACCAAAAGGAGCCTCATCATCTTTCTTCCTCTCTTCTTCCCCTGCTGAACCCATTTCTCCTCCTCCTCATTTTTCTATGGTATCAGTGTTTCCCCATTTTCCAAGCTCAGGACCTCAGAATTGGTCTTGTCTGTCTCTGATGCCAGTCATCAAGACTGTCTGTTTTACCAGTGTCTCTTGCCTTGGCTCCCTTCTCTCCATACCCAAGGACCCTTCTAAATCAGGCCCTCGATACTTGGCACCCGGACCAATTCTACCTTTCCACCCTGGTAGTCCCTCCCTTCCTCGGTTTAAAAACCTTAAAAATCCTGCTGAATTAAGTCTAGATTTCTTAGTTGGGCATCAAGATCCTTTGCCACGTGGCTTCAATTACCATGCCAGCTTTAATTCCCACATGACAACCCTAGATATGCCACCCTCCCTTCTGGTGTGCCAGAATCAAACTGGGCTACTTGACATGGCCGAGTAAGCCTTTGCCCTTGCCTTTCCCTCGCTTAGGATGGCTTCTTCTCATCTCTACCTGCCAAAGTCCTACATACTAAGGCCCCGGTCAAATTCTGCCACCTCCTGCCACGATTTCCCTAGTCAAAAGCAATGTCTCCTTGCTCTGAACATTCACAGTAGTTCTATACCCTGTGTTCTAATTATTTGTGTAAGTGTCTCACCCTCTTTTAAAAGACTGCAAGGAGCCTTTCTTTTTCATTCTTCTGTCTCTCATAGCACCTAGCACAATGCCTTGCATCTACTAACAGTAAATAACAAAAACAATAATAAACTTAGCCCAATATTCATTGCAAAACAGAATGAAAGACCAATCTGAAGATGTGATTTTAATTAACATACAGGTGTGGGAAATGCTACTGCCTGTGTCTTACATGAAGTTATCTACGTCATTGGCGGCCACTGCGGCTACAGAGGAAGCTGCACCTATGACAAGGTCCAGAGTTACAATTCAGATATCAATGAATGGAGCCTCATCACCTCCAGTCCACATCCAGGTAACAAAATACTGTCTCAAATAGTACATGTCGTGATACAGCTTATCAGTATAAGAGATGGGGCAAGTGGGCTGGAAATAGAAAATGCTAAATGTATAGTAGACTACACATGGGTAGTTAATTAATTAATTAACTATTATTAATTAATAATATATAATATAATTATATATAAATAAATTAATTAATTATTAATTAGTTAATTAAAAGGCTCAAAATATTCCTGTGTCCATTTAACAATAATAATTAGATTAGTCCGATTAAATCACGTCTATAAATACTTCCATGCTGTCTTTACACGACACACATTTTAAGCTTATGCGGTTAAAAGTGGTAGTTTCTTTTTAAATTTCTTTCACTTATATTCTTTTTTTGTGTGTTTCCTATTCCTTTGTTATGTGCTTTCTTTCATTTACATGCATTATATAAAACACAATTTTAATAGATAGTTAAAAAGCACTAGTCTGTCAAATCGTTGGGAAGGGTACCTGTTGATTCAATTCCCCAGGAGATGGTTTCCTCTTTTAGAAGCACATTCTTTCTGGGTTTCAGTGACTATTGAGCACTCACTCCTACGATGTGCAGAGCCTGTGTTGGCCTTACTTTAACAATCATAAAGGCAGTGTGTTGTCTGCCCACAAGGAATGGCCTGCCTTCTGTGGTGACTTTTGTTCTTTGACATGTCTCTTTGTGAAGAGGGGGAAGTGTAAGTGATAGCCTGTTACAGTTATGCCACGTTTAAGTTTTTTTCTTAATCTTTTAATCTTTTTGGGAAAGAGTCATAGCACCATATACTTTGAGTCATTTTCCATATAGCATCAGGCTTCTGTGTGGGTCACTGGAGAGTGTAATTGAAATTCACAAGCTTGAACCATCTGAGAGTAAATAGTAATAGCTAACCTTCTTGAGCACTTTCCATGGGACAGGCACTGACTAAGCACTTTGCATGTAATATTATCTTAAATTCTAACTACAACCCTGTGAGTAGGTATTGTTTACCCCTGGTTTACATATTAGGAAGCGGAAGCTTAGAAAGGATAAGTGACTTTGCCAAGGTCACACAGTTTGGAAGTGGTAGACCAGGGTTCAAATTCAGGCAGTCTGACTGCATAACCTGTACTGTAACCACTAAGCAGTCTGCCTCTCCTTAAGGGATCAGGCTCTCCTGCTTTTGACCAGTGTAGCTGCTTCCACCCGTACATCATATGTGTCATCTCACAGTTCAGGTGGAGTCTGGTGCTGCATCTCCATATGCCATGAGCTTTGCATAAGAAGAGACGTCAGCTGCAGGCTGTCCTGGCTCTGAAGACATCATGGAATGGGTAGCCTTCTGTCTCCTAGTAGCCCAGATGTATTATGTCAGACTCCCCTCCACTTTCTGTTATGACCAATGAAATTATAACAGAAAATAATAATAACTCATATTGAGTAATAGCTAATATTTATTCCATAAGTATGTGCCAGGCAATAACTATTCCAATAATTTTACATGTATTAATCCAAATCTCAGGATTGCTGAGCTACGTACTACTATTATCTCATTTTACAGGTCACTGAGGCAGAGAGAGAGTGAATAAATTGCCCAAGGTCAGCCAGCTAGGGCTTATTAGAGGTGAGGTTCAAATCCAGGCAGTCTGGGTGGGAGCCTATGCTCTAACAACTACACTGTTAACTTCATTTGATCCTCATGTTAACCTTATGAGTTAGATATTCTCTGACTTATCTTTACAAAGAAAATTCAATATGTGAAAAGTCAGATTAACAAATTAGAGGGTAGTTATTTACATTACAAATTTAAATATATTTCATAAAAGAGTTCCTTTAAAAATAAATGTCCTGTAACATATTTAAGTTGCATATAGCTTGTTAACTGCTTGAAAGAGAGTCTAAAAGGCAGTGAGACTTAAGCCAAAGTTTGAAAAGCCATGGCAAATTGAAAAATCAATCAGAAATAAATATTAAATTACAATATAAATCAATGGGAACAGATAATTCCATTTGTAAAGTTTTGATTTACATTGGAATTTTCCCTGACGTAATGTAAGAAACAAAGGTATCAAATTAGAACACTGCATGGTATGTTCTGTTTGGTTCTTACAGGGTGTAAATATGTTTTAACTGGCTTGTTACCAATATTTAAAATTCAAGAGATTTCAAATAAAAATCGTGATTTCTGGCTTTTAGAAAAATTGGGAGATCTGGCAACCTTGGACCATATTCCTTCCTGGCAGCAATCACTGTGGCCACGTAGTGTCTCTTCCCTGTAGATGAGGCTTGTATGCTCCTTCTCACCAGTCTCTCCCATTCTCATCACATCACAGACCTAAGGGGCCCATGTTGTTGTTTTTCTTACCCCTGGCCTGCTTCATTCAGCTGGTCTGTTATCTCCTCAGCCCTTGATGGCTTTTGGATCTACATCTTCTGAATTATAGCAAGGTATGCTTCTCATGCATTTTAGGGGCACCTCCTGAGGAACATAAAATGTCAGTCTTGAGTCTGTCTTATAGATACATAGCTTAGACCGCAAAGAAATGACTGCTGTTATTTTTAAAAGGTAATATAAAAGTTATCTTTTTTCTTAATGCCTTTAAGGATAGTAGCTTTGTATAGTTGAAAAACAGAGGACTATAATTCCATTAAATTCAGTAAAACATTTATTGAGACCTTACCTTGGAAAGATACTATTCTAGTTATTATGTAAGACACAAAGATGATTAAGAGCTAGTCTCTACTGCCACAGGAACTCAGGATCTAGTAGCAAATATACATACATAAAGAGAATACAAGGAAGGTTACAAATAAGTGCTATTGAAATTGAAGGTAGAGAGAGCTTGAATCTAATTAGGGGGAATCTGGCAATCTTAGAAGGCTTCCAGGAGTAGGTTGTTATGCTTTAGGCCTTAAAGAATGGCTACTGTTAAGGAAGTTTTTGAGGAAGAGTTTTCTGGCAGAAAGTTAGCCAATAAAAGAAGGCAGAAGGGAAAGTCAGAGTTATTCCAGTACCTGGAAGCAGATGTACATGAATGAGATTTAAGAGGGTACAACGAGAGACTGGATGGAAGAGTTCAGTTGAGGAGCATATCATGGAGGGCTTTGGGTGGCAGTCGGGAGAATTTAGAAAATGGAGAACTATCAAAGGTTTCAGAGCAAGAGAATGATGTATGATCAGTTCTAGTTTTAAGAAGAGAGCTCCTTTTAGAATAGATTGGGAGAAAGACAGATGGCAGGGAGATCTGCTAAAACTATTGTAATAAACGAGGTGAGAAATACGGAAAGCCTGAAGTGGTAGGAGTAGAAAATGGGCAGATGTGAGGAACAGTGTAGATTCAACATTGATTGAACTGGTAGTGATTGCTACTTTGCATAGGAGATGAGGGAGAGAAAGGAGTGGACAGTCATTCCAGGGTCTCCGGCTGGTTGACTGGGAGGATGGGAAGCATCGAAGAAGCAGCCAGTAGGAGGGGAGAAGAGGAAAGATGATGAGCTCAGTTTTATAGTTAAATTTGAAGGACTAGTTGGATAACCCAGAAGAGCTGTCCAGCAAGCAGTGGGAAACGTGGGTCCGCAACTCAGGAGGAAGAATGTGGCTAAATATGGAGATCTGGGAGTTGTTTGCTTGGAGATGATTGCTTTGCCTGTGGTGATGAATGAGATGCCTTAGGAAGGTGGGACCAACAATACAGCCATGGGCAGAATCTTTGGAAACAGCGTTAGTTAAGGGATGAACTGAGGAAAAAGAGTGCATGAAGAACAGGGAAGAAGCAGTAAGTGATAAAGGAGAAAAAGCTGTGGAGAGCTGGTCACGTGGGGAGAGGGTTCTCTCCTGGCTCTGCCATTTATTTACTTGCCTAGTCTTGGGCAGTGGCTTAAGCTCTGGGGTCTTACTTTCCAGTAAAATAAGGAAGTGAGGTTAGATAAGCTTTACAGGTCTTTTCAATGAGAAAAATCTTAGGAAAAAAATTTTAAATCATTTCCTTGGATATTGAATACCTGAAAATATTGTGGTTGTCTAAATACCTGCATGGCTTTGTCCATATCACTCATGTAACACTGAATACAGACTGCCATGTATTTATATGAATATTCATGTGTAAATTCTTTGAGCCGTGACATATGGTGCCATTCCCATGTTTGGTTTGAAATTGTTCATTCATTCGTCAGCAGATATTTGCTGAGAGCTTCCTACCTGCTATGTGCAGTGCTAGGAGCTCAATAAACAAGATACAGTCCCTTAGCCTCAGCAGCTTCATAGAGTGACCAACAAGAAAAAAGGCAGTTACAGCTGAGGAAGAAAAAGTTTCCAACTTTCCTGAGGAAGAAAAGGTTTCCATAACAAAACATTTTGTTGTATTTGGGTAACAGGGGAAAAACTATCAGGAATCACTTTATTTTAAACATTTTACTGCTATAGGAAGATTGAAATAACTCTCTTAACATAAGAATCACAAATTGAAGATTTTTTTGTAAACTTTGAATAATTCAAGAAAAGCCTAGTAACTCATTGTTGAATCAGTCACACTAACTGACAGAATTTTTGAACCATCATTAATTTTCACAATAACCACTTGATGGAATGAGTAATATAATTTATATAAACAATATTACACAAGTACTTGAAACAACTAAATCCTATAAAAATCCTACATGGATATAACTGGAAAGTAACAAATGAGTTTTTCAAAGGTGGAAGAATTCTTATTTTCTTGGATGTCAGAAACTTAAGAATAACAATATGTGGACTCAATGAAAATGTCCATCTTCTGAGATTTTCTTAGCCTTCAAAACCTAGATAGCAGGAACTTTAATGATAAGAGTTTGTCTTCCATACTTAAAGGGGAAATCACATTTCTGATCATACATTCTCTCTTTCTAAACTGGGGCTTATAAGCTTTTCTTCCACAAAATAATGGGAGTGCATTTTTGGGCCTAGAGGATACAAGGTGCAGTTCATCCATTGATCCAGCAAACATGTACTGAGTCCTTACAAGGTGCCAGACACTTGCCATTCTCCAGTTGGTAATGGAACTGTGTCCTCACAGTTCCTGCACTGTTAGAAGGGGGAGAGAGACAGTAAAGAAGAAACATATCAGATAATGACAAGTGCTATGGAGAGAAGTAAAATAGGGTGATGTGGTAGAGATGCCTGACTGGCCACCTCAGGTTGGATGGTCAGGAAAGGCCCCTCTGAGGATGACCTGAATGACAAGAAGGAGGCAGCTGTGCAAAGACCTGGGAAAAGAAGAGATGTGCAGCTCAGCAATGGCAAGCAAATCTTTATTTATTTGCTGTAGTAATAGTGCCACTGGCAAATCCTGCTCTTCCTTCAGGTCTGCAGCTAGAAGTATTTAAGTGTAATCTTATGGTTGATATTCCCAGAGAATGAACTCAGAGGCTAGTAGTGATGTTAGAAATGGGGGCGTGGAAGATCAGGGCTGGGACTAGGCTGAGCAAGGGAGCTGCCTGAGGCACAGAACTGAAGGAGTCACTCAGTCACTCAGAGAGTGAGAGCCTCCTTCCATTTAGGACTCTAGGCACCTCACTTGCCTCACCCTAGTCACAGCCCTGGGAAGAAGAGAGAGGAGATGAAGTTGCAAAATATCCTTGTACCTTGAAGAGCCAGCAGGTTTGGATGTGGAGGGGGATAAATAAAATGGGAGGCGGAGGCAGACTCCCAGCCCTGGGACCCAAACCTCACACAGCAGCCCTCTGCCTTTGAGCACCTTTCACAGCTTCTTATGATAGACTGTAGTTTCCACTAATGTAACTGTGTGTTTTTCTAACTTCTTGTGTCAAGACCAGCAGTGTGAGAGAGACAAGCAAGGTAATCTGTCTGGCACCTGTGGCAGCAGACACTACAGATTGCCTGCCACTGGTTACAGGGATAGCTGCTAAGGCCTGAAGGAACCTACACCAGTCACCTAGTGTGTCTTCATGTCAGAGGGACTCTACTGCCACCATCTTTTACACATACGTGTAGAATAAAAGGTGTCTGTGCTGGGAAATTCCCAGAAGGGCGGTGGTCTGAGGATGAGTTCTTCTTTGACGTCCTGCAAAGCCAGTTTAAGGATGACCTGAGAGAGAATGGCAGGACAGGTAATCTGAATCAGGTGATGGGGAATGGATTTTAAGGCTCAGTTGCGGTAGTGTGTGCTGGAATCAAAATGTCACGATTGCTCTATTTTCGTATGCTGAATTGTGAAGAATTATTACATCACTATCCTAACATATCTCTTTTGTTTGTTATCCTAATAAAAATTTGCTTTTTTCTTTTTAATAGAATATGGATTGTGTTCAGTTCCATTTGAAAATAAGCTCTATCTAGTTGGTGGACAAACTACAATCACGGAATGCTATGACCCTGAACAAAATGAATGGAGAGAGATAGCTCCCATGATGGAAAGGAGGATGGAGTGTGGCGCTGTCATCATGAATGGATGTATTTATGTCACTGGGGGATATTCCTACTCAAAGGGAACATATCTTCAGAGCATTGAGAAATATGATCCAGATCTTAATAAGTGGGAAATAGTGGGTAATCTTCCAAGTGCCATGCGGTCCCACGGATGTGTCTGTGTGTATAACGTCTGATTGAATCCATAGAAATGACCAAGTAATCACTCTTTCGGGGTGTAGTAAAAAAGAATGCAGGGTGACCGGGCACATAATAGGTAAATTCTCACTCTATACCCCAACCCAGTGATTAATGGTCAAGAAAAATCTTATGTATATTTACAGTTGAATCAGTGGGGTTAACACCTATAATCTCTGCTTTTCAGAGGTGATATGGAATGTTGGACACTTGGTAAAAGGAAAATACCTTTGTAGTGAATTTCTTCTCCTGGTAGCATCAACACTGGGTGTTAAGTCAAAATCATTCTGTGGAATGAAATGTCTCTTATAACCCTGTAATGTACTAGACAGTGTACAGTAAGGTTCCATTTAGCTAGCAAGGAATTTGAAATTTAAGGAGGGAATCTTCTCTACCTCTATAAAATCAACACTTAAAGAAAATTTTTTTCATCTTTAGAATTATTTAGTATGTGGACTTACTTTAAGTCTAGTTTTTTTTCTTTGTATTGTGTATAATTTATTGTTATTGTTCTTTATTTACTGACTACCAGAGATATACAAGATACTGTGCAAAAGATTATTACTGTTTAGAGTTTACAAAGTAAATTTAAAAGAATGGCAAATCTGAAAAATTGCAGAGAAAATAGTCAAACATTTCCTGATGTTAAGAGCTATTTTTAAATTTTAGCTTTGCTGTAAATTGCTGGTTTAGGAGTCTTTAGTTTAAGCATGTTAGAAAATCCTCTTTATTCTTAAGTATAGATATATGTCTGCTTATAAAATTGAATTTTAGAGTCAGAAAGCATGTAGAAGAGTTTTGATATAGTAGAAAATACATTGATGAGAAAAAAATCTGCATTCATTTCCCAGCTCTGCCACTAACCAGATTTTGTGACTTGGGTTGAGTCACCTAACTGCTCCTCAATTAGGGCTTCCCCACACATGCACATTGGCACTTTGGGTCATAGACATGCCTACATGTGGATCCCCATAACCCTTGGGGCAGCCAGAGGTGGCCTGGGTGGCTGGTGCTTCTCGGCCAGAAACACCTTTGTCCATTTTCCCCAGTGTGCCTACAACATCACTCTCCAGGTGGGCCGTAACTTGAGAAAAGTTGGGAAGCAATGCTTGAGTTAACTCATCTAAATTTTTAGTAATCTGTTAGACCATCTATCTACCCTCTTCATTTTTTTAAAGAGACAATTATTTTTAACTGTAAATCTAGAAGTTTAAAACTACCTGATGCTTCTGATTTTTTTTTTAATTTTAGAAAGAAACTGTTTAATGCATTCATTTCAGATGTTATTTTAAATGGATATAACCCTTTGGGAATGCAGTATAGTATCACATAGAAAGAGCCATAAAAATGACCATACTTTGCCCCATAAATTTTACTCCTAGATTTGTAACCTAAAGAATAATATAAAAACAAAACAAACAAAAATGGTAAATGCATGAGGATGTTTGTCTGCATTATTTATAATAGCAAAAAATTAGAAATAATCTACCTGTCAAAGAAGAAAGTGGGCTGATAAAAATAGTGAAGTATTATACTGCCATTAAAATAGTTATTTGGAAGACTGTAGAAACTTGGATGTGTCTGTGATATGGTAAGTAAAATAAGCACAATACAAAATAGTCTGCACACTATGATTGTGTTTGTAAAATCTTTATGCATGTAGACGGTAATATGCAAAACAAATTCATTGTATTAGTGTACGGGATATGGAATGATTTTTAATTTATTTAAATGTTTTTCTTTAATATTACTTTGTATTTCCAATAAAAATAAATAAATCACTGTGTACGTGGAAAACTGCTTGAATTTGGGCAAGTTGAGTTGAAAGTCTGAATTAGTCAAAAAACTGATTTATAGACTACTTTATTGCTCTCAAGACCATTGAGCGGGGCTGGCCCGGTGGTGCAAGCAGTTAAGTGCATGCGCTCCACTGCGGCGGCCCAGGGTTCGCCGGTTCGGATCCCGGGCGTGCACCGACGCACCGCTTGGCAAGCCATGCTGTGGCAGCGTCCCATATAAAGTGGAGGAAGATGGGCATGGATGTTAGCCCAGGGCCAGTCTTCCTCAGCAAAAAGAGGAGGATTGGCAGATGTTAGCTTAGGGCTGATCCTCCTCACAAAAAAAAAAAAAAAAAAATTGAGCAATTAAGGCTGGACCAATAATATGTTGCCCAGTAGTGCTTTAGAGATCTGTTTTATGGAATAGGTAAGAACAATTGCAATCACCTTCCCCTCCTTTTAGCTTATCTAAGTCCTATAAAATCTTGACTCAAGTCCAACTTCTGGGAATTCTTTCCTGACTCTTTCAGCCACAGTAAAACTCCCATTGTCACATTTAAGGAATTCATCATTTATATATGCATAGTATGTCTCTTGCCTAGTTTTGAGATCATGGATCACGTCTTATTCTTTGTATTCTCAAGGTCTAGCAATTCATTTGTATATCCAGCATACTTTTTTGAAGGATGATGGTATCGAATATTTTTATAGAAAAGCATTCTGGAGGTGCTTGAGGGATCTTGAAAATAGTTTGTGATCTGAGGCATTTATAAAATCTGCAGCTCCTCTTTTTTGTAAAACCCTTTTTTGCTGTTGATTTGTGCACACAAGAAAGGATTAAGGAAGGTAAACATTTCTGTCAGAATTATCCCAAGTTCCAAATTACTGTAGTATGAATGAAAAATATTTTACTATAATTGAATGCAAGCCATTGCTTTGGGTGGGCAAACACTATTTTACAAAATAATTAAAATTGTGGAGATGATTTTAAGCATGACTTAAGAGTCTAAGTATCCACATTTTATAAGTTGCTATTTCTCACAAGTCTTAATTGTTAGCTGCAACTGAAATAGGATCAACAACTAGGGTACTTGCTTAAAGGCACATCAGCCTTTATTTTCACATTCATGTAAATATATGCTTGCGTTATAGACTGAATGCTTGTGTCCCCCAAAATTCACAGGTTGAAGCCCTTACCCCAATGTGACTGTATTTGAGATAGAACTCATATGGAAGTAATTAAGGTTAAATGAGGTCATAAGGGGAGAGCCCTGATCCTGATAAGATTAGTGTCATAAGAGACACCAGAGAACTTTGTCTCTCTCCCCGCCTGGTGGGGACACAGCGAGAAGGTGGCCATCTGCAAGCCAGAAAAAGCACTCTTACCAGAACCTGACCATGCTGGCACCCTGATCTCAGACTTCTCCAGCCTCCAGAATTGTGAGAAAAATTTCTGTTTTTTAAGCCGCCCAGCCTATGGTATTTTGTTATGGCGGCCTGCGCTGACTAATACAGCCTGCAAAGGAGACAGCCCTTTATATGATGCAGTATAAGTGCTGGATCAGCCAGTAGTAGACAGTCTGTTCCCCAGACAATCTCCCCTTCCTCTCCCCACTCCCCACACACAAAGCAATCAAAAACACCTGTTTTATTAGTCTGACAATGTCTGAAACTATAAGTACAACTTCATTTCTTAGGTTATAGTAGATGCAGTGAGGGGTTTCTATCTGCCTAGTTCTCCCAAAGACCATGTCTGCCGATGCCCTAACTCTCTCCCTATGGGACACTTATACTTGGGCTATCATAGCATCTCATCCCCAGCCACAGTGGTGAGTCCAGAGCTATGGTTGGCCAAGTTTCCTGCTATGAGGACTGAGCTGGTTTGAGTTAAGAGAACTGATAAATAGAAGGCTCAGTGACTAGGGAGGAGGGATGACATTGACATCTTGGTTCTAGGCCTTCTCGATGCAGCTCCATTCCTGTCTTTTCCATAGTTTAGATTATGTGAACCAACAGGTCCTTTTTTGTTGTGAGTTGGGTTTGTATCTCTTGCAACCAAAAGAGCTCTGACTGATATCAAGCTAATGTTAAAATGTAAATACTTCTTGGATAACGTATTAGTTTTCTATTGCTGCTGTAACAAATGAACACAAACTTAGTTGTCTAAAACAACACGAATTTATTGTTTTATTGTTCTGTAGGACAGAAGTCTGACACAGTCTCACTGTGTCAGTTTTAGCAACCTTGATTCCATCTGCAACCTTTGCACATAACCTAACATATTCACAGGTTCTGGGAATTAGGTCTTGGACATCTTTAGGGGACCGTTATTCTCCCTACCACAGATAGTAATATATTAAGTCTTATTTCAACTTTTGCAACTCCACATGGTTGAATTTATCTTTTTCTTTTCTGAGAGGAGGTTCTGATAGAAAGAAAAAGAAGAAAACATGATGGGTTCAGGAACCCCTGAGGACTGGAAGGTAGACGGTAGATAAAAACAGAGAAGTTGGTGACAGGGTCATTAACCATTAGACCATTCTGCAAAGGGCTGGCCTTTCTTGCCTGAAAACAAAATATACAAGAAAAATCGTTGTAATTATGTCAAAGATATAGATAGCATCGGGCCGGCCCCGTGGCGTAGGGGTTAAGTGCGCGCACTTGGCTTCTGGCGGCCTGGGTTCGGATGCTGGGCGCGCACCAATGCACCACTCGTCAGGCCATGCTGTGGCAGCGTCCCACATAAAGTGGAGGAAGATCAGCACAGTTGTTAGCTCAGGGCCAGTCTTCCTCAGCAAAAAAAAGGAGGATTGGCATGGATGTTAGCTCAGGGCTGATCTTCCTCACACACACAAAAAAGGAAAAAGATACAGATAGCCAACCCTACAACCCTTCTTTGCTGGCAGGGAAGAGCTCCAGGTCCTTTTGTATATTTGGATGACATGCATGTTGAATCTTAATTAGTCTAAGCCCGTTATGGCTATTCCGTCCTCCTTGTCAGTGTTTGGTTTAGGAATATGCTGGAAACAATTCTAACCTTTAAGACATGAGAAATCTTCTGGGGGTCTTCCATCGGGGGTGAAATTTTTTTTGTTTTGGTCCTAGGAGATGAATAGGAAGACTTAACATGGTAAATATCTCACCTTAATATACAAAGTCTTTTCTTACAATTTGTTCACTAATTATTATTAAATGTCAACAAGTAGGACAATCCCAAAGTACTTCATACTATCAAGTATTTCATAGGTTCTTTAGCCATAGCAGTCACAGTTGGACAGCTAAGAAATAGAGCAGTGTAAGACAAGAACATTATTTTTATAGAATTATAAAATATCAATACCGATATTAAAGCTTCACTAATTATCACAATAGTTAAGAACATAACTTACTAATACTTCATGTTTGAAGGGCTCAATATGAAACTAAGTGCATTGTCAAGAAATTAAATAAAAAGAATTTTAATTTTTATTGAAGGTAATAAATACAGTGTCACCTAACAATAGGTTAGGCTAGTGAAATCAGGGATACATAAATTATAAAAATTCAAGAAATGATAAAGCAATTTATGACACGAATTTTACAGAATATGTAGCGATAAATATAAAATTATCATCAATGGAATTGTCTTCTCATAACCCAAGGGCATTACCATACAGTCTTTAACTCTGAATCTGAGTTCCAATGGTATTTTGAAATTGTGAGTTATAAACTGTTAATGCTTACTTTAGCCCTTTGAGTTGATAATCTTCTCTTTGGGGCTTCACTGGGTGGTGTTGAGCCTCTTGCTCAAGCCCCCAGTGAATATCCTAGATTCCAATTAGCTGCAATTTGGGGTGTTCTGTGCTGGCTTAGGAAGAGTCATTGCAGATTATGTCCTGTTGTACACAGAAGATTGCCAATATTTCAACTTTTACATTTGAAATTCAAAGCAGACCACAAGATTTTACATCTGTATACTTCAAGTGCCTACAGAAGTTCTTGTTGGGGAATCTGAAATACCAGCACTGTGTACATCACCCTTAATAGGGAGAGGCAGAGCCAATTGTTCCCCATGCAACCCACCCCTCACCTCACCACCTTTGTTCACCAACATTTATGAAGCCCATGGACATGTGTAATCTGTGAACACTCTTAGCAAAGCCTGCCAGACACCAAAACTTGCTAAATACATCTTTTATTATACATCTAGAAATGCTGTTTCTAGTTCTTTCCTGGACAGATGGATAAACAAAAGTGGCATTTGTCATTTCCCAAATGTATATTTCTACAGCCCTCTTCTACCTTTAGCTTTTTCTTACACCTTCCTCACTGAGGAAATGTGTCATACCTTCTTGACATGTGACATACCTTCTTCCCAGTCAATAGATTATAGGACCTTATGTACAGGCAGACATTTCAGATAAGAGCTTCACTAGTTTTGGTATGATTTTTTTTAACTTTTTTTTTAACTGTCAAATATAATACAAATACAGAAAGCCACATGAAACAAGTGTACTGCTTAATGAGTTATTAAAAGGCAAACCCTCTTGCAACTGGTGTCTTATGTCAAGAGAGAGGACCTGCCAACCACCCCAGACACCCTATGCAGGCACCTCCCAGACACAGCCTTCTACCCCATGAATAATAACCTCTATCCTCACTATGGTGATTATTTTCCTTCTCCTTCTAGGTAGTATCACCTGTATTACCAGTTTCCTGTGGCTGCTATTAAAAAATTACCACAAACTAGGTGGCTTAAGACAACAGAAATTTATTATCTCAAAGTTCTGGAGGCCAGAGGTCTTAAATCAGGGTGTCTGCAGGGCTGCTCTCCCTCCGGAGTCTCTGGGGGAGAATTCGTTCTTTTCCAGCTTCTGGTGGCTGTCAGCATTCCTTAACTTGTAGCCACAACTACCCAGTCTCTGCATCCCTGGTCAGACTGTCTCCTCCTCTTCTGTGTCAAATCCCCCTCTGCCCAACTCTTGTAAGGACACTTTTCATTGGATTTAGGCCCCACCTGAATAATCTAGGATGATTTCTTCATCTCAAAATCCTTAATTACATCTGCAAAGACCCTTTTTCCAATTAAGATAATATTCATCAGTTCCAGAGAGTAGGATATGGACATATTTTTGGAGGGGCCACCATACCACCCATGACATCACCCAAGTGTAAATCCCTACACACTGTATTTAGCTTTGCCTTTATTTTGTCTTGTAGGTCTCTTAATCTATAGGTTTCCCATCCGTCTCTTCTTAAGTCCTTGCAATTTATTTGTTGAAGAAGCTAGATCATTTATCCTGCTTTCCCAAAGTCAGGATGATACTGATTGCATTCCTGTTGTGTAATTTAGCATGTTCCTCTGTCCTCCACATTTCCTATAAGTTGGTAGTTACATCCAGAAGCTTAATCAGATTCAGGTTTAATTTTTCTTTTTTTGGTTAAAACTACTTCATAGGTGGTGGTGTGCTGGTCAAAAGACACATAATTGTCTCTGATGTTAGCAGCCACAGATGCTCAATACCTAGATCTTTAATTCATTAGAGATTGCAAAATGGTGATTTCCAATGCTATCACCTCTTCTTGGTGTATTTGTTGAAATACTTCTCAAGAGAGAAACCTTCCTTCATTTACTAATTGTTTGCCCAGAAGTATAGTTTGTACAGGAAAGGCAGGATAAATGCTTGATTCTTACCTTTACGTACCAGTTTGCAAAATAAACAGTTGTTAGCATCCTTCGAAGGTGATTTATTAGATTTATTTTTTTTAATCATTATGAACTCATGGATTTAAATATACATGGCATTTTTCAGTCCACTGCAGTTACTCTTATTGATGCTCAATTTATTCCATCTTGAGCCAGTGGAAGCCTCTGCAGATTGTTTCTGATAGCTGCATTGCTATCTGGTATGACAAAAAGCTCCTGGCTCATCTTGTAAATTTCCTGCCTCATACCTGAAATCAGCCATTTTGCCACACAGCCCTGGTGTCTGTTAGGAGAAATGGTATTTCAAGACCATAGTCTGGGCACTAGAGATGCTTATTGCTACTAGATTTCTAGGCTTGAAATTAAAATACATAATAATACCACAACAGGTAAGAGAAGGGTAATTAGAGTTAAAATTTTCTAAGGTCCCAGCATTGTCAGGGAAGTAGTAAAAGCACCACAGAGTGTTCACCTAACCTCTTCTATCCTGACATCTGTAGCCTCTTTTCCCACAGAAAGTATCTGGTTCTCAAAGTCACCTGGGATAACAGAATTAGAATATCACATTATAATTCATTTGCTTTATCCCACATCTCTCTCTCACACACGGAAACCCTATTCTCAGAATAACAATACCAACATGCAGTTTGGGTATGAATTTTCAATAATTTTGGACTTCTTCAAAATTCCAAACAGAAAGCAGATGGGAAGGTGAGGTTGAAACTGGCTAACTACCAGTTTTTAGTAACACGGAAGCAAAGAATGATAAAGAATTCCAGCCAGGAACTCTAAACTTACATAAAAAGCAGGAAAGTTTTAGAGGATTTTGTTCTCCATAATTTTTGGTCTTTGAAACACAGTCGTTGTTAAAGCCTCCTTCTGCTTTTCCATCCTCCAATTTCTAGCATGAGGCACTTATTCTTGGAGGCTCAGCCAAGATCTTATAGGAGGACTCTTCCAAATAACATTTCCCTCTTGTCAACATATTAGGAGGCCCAATGAACACAAAAGACACATAAAATTATTTTCTAGTGTTTTTAAGTAAATATGGAACCCCAAAGTTATTAGCTTAAAAATGTATCTATTCTCTTTTTTATTCTGATTTTAAAAAAGTTAGCGAGATGATGGAGTCTATAACCTTTGTCTCCTTGAACAAGAAGACACTTCTCTAAGAAGGTTTGGGCCAGGAATTACCTACTGTTCAGAAGCCCCATGAGTCCAAGCATTTACTCAACCTCACCAAAATCACAGCACACACCTGGCTTACAAAATTATTTGAAAGTTTAAACCAAAATTGTGCCCAATATAAATTATCATTATTCTCTTGACTGGACACAACTTTAGTCTTCAAGTGCATTTTGTGGCTTTGTATTCCCTATTTGAGATTTTCATCTTGCATACCTATAATATTTTGAAAAGTAGTTCTAACTGGGCACCTTTCCATAGTGACATCCGCCTTCTGTGAACCTCTGTGTTTTTATTCCATAAGTTATAAATAAAGATGTTCTTGGCCATTGCAACGCATAAGCTGAAGCTTTGAAATCTTCTTTCTATGAGGAAGCTCAAAGTTTCATGAGAAAACAACTGCAAAAATATAACAAAACTTCTGTGGAAGTAGCACAGTATCCTGTCATAAATCCAGGATCAGAAACTTTCTCATCAGGCTCCTTCCCTTTTCTTTCCCCTTCCCTGTCTGTAAAAACAAAACATTTAGAAGAGTTTAAGATGAGGAAAAGGAGAGCCACTCACCCAGTTCTCCAGTGTCCTAGTCTCCTCAACTTGTAGAGCAGCTTTAGTTCTGGTCTTGGAGGATAGTTTGCAGTCAGTTCTTTGATTGGAGAAATGCCTTGCCTTGTACTTTACCATGCTTTCCTGATGAGCAAATAAATCCCTGCTGACAACAGTAACAATATAGTCTACAAGGCGCTGTGATGATGTCACTCCTCTGTTCAAATCTCTGTGATGACTCCCCATTTCATTGAGTTAAAGTCAAAGTCCTTACAATAGGATGCATGTGTGCTATTATAGACTGACACAAAGATGGACAGCCATATGCTCAGGTAAAAGCTCAGAGTCTTGTTATAAACAGGAAGAAAGGGTTAAGGAAGACTGGGACCATCAACAGTCTCCATTATTAAAATGATTTATAATATTAAAATATTAATATAAATATAAATATTTAATATAAAATATTAAATGAAACACAGTCTTTGTTAAAACTTCCTTTTGCTTTTCCATCCTCCAATTTCTACCATATGGCACTTATTCTCAAATATTAAAATGATACAAAGCTACTATAATTAAAATTCTGGTGTGTTATATTTCAAAATAAAGAAGGAAAATTAAAGAAAAATCTCTGAGAGGCCGGCCCTGTGGCGCAAGCGGTTAAGTGCGCGTGCTCCGCTGTGGCGGCCCAGGGTTCGCCAGTTCAGATCCCGGGCGCGCACTGATGCACTGCTTGGCAAGCCATGCTGTGGCGGCGTCCCAGATGAAGTGGAGGAAGATGGGCACAGATGGTAGCCCAGGGCCAGTCTTCCTCAGCAAAAAAAAAAAAAAAAAAGAGGAGGATTGGCAGATGTTAGCACAGGGCTGATCTCCTCACAAAAAAAAGAAAAATAAGAAAGAAAAACCTCTGAGGTACTGAGACATGAATAGACAAACAGATAATTGGAAAACTTTTATCTTATATTATATTTTCATATGTGTCTGAGTCTATATTCATGTTCACCTGAAAGGAGTTTAAATTGGTACATTTTTTAGGGCAACCGAGAAAAATTACAAAATTTATCAAAATTACAAATGAGAAATCCTTTTGAACCAGAAAAGTACTTTGTTAGGGTGGGAATGCAGCTCAACTAGTTTAACACCCCTGGTTCCTCTTGTTTCTCCCTAGGAAAGGGATGACTTTTCTAATTATTACATGTGTAAAGAATAAACTGCGAAGGCTCCACTCAGCCCCTCCTCTTCCTAAAACCTGTGTGGAGAGGCCTATAGTTGACCAACATTGCCTATGATTAAATGGAAAGAGATTCAGAATTATGAAGCCCTCTTATACTCAAATGTAAGCCATATTCAACATCAGCTTTTATCAAAATAAAGGTCATATTTTGATCGCTTATCTGCCTAATACTTTTGTCTTATTTCCCAATTGGCTCACAAGTTTGATGAGGATGAGGAGTGTTATGTATTGCTCTAAGATCCAAACACACATCTAGGAATTTATCCTACAGGTATATTTACATATGTGTGATATGACACGTGTACAAATTTACTCACTGAAGCATTGTTTGTAAAAACAAAAGACTGAAAACAATCTAAATGTCCATGTAGAATTATTTAAATAAAGATACTGTTGCATAATGGAGTACTATACAGCCATAAGACTTGAGCAAGCTTCAAAATAATTAAGTGAAAAAAACCAAACCACAAAACAAAAGCAAAGGGCCGGCCTCGTGGCTTAGTAGTTGAGTGCGCGCACTCTGCTGCTGGCGGCCCGGGTTCGGATCCCGGGCGTGTGCCAACGCACCGCTTCTCCAGCCATGCTGAGGCTGTGTCCCACATACAGCAACTAGAAGGATGTGTAGCTATGACATACAACTATCTGCTGGGGCTTTGGGGGGGGGAAAAAAAAAAGGCAAAGTATAGAACTGCGAGTACAGTATACTATTATTGTGTAAGAAGAGGAAAAATACATAAATATTTGCTAGTACATTTATAGACTATTTCAGGGAGGGTGTAGAAGAAACTGGTTACTTTATTTACTTATTTTATTTTGCCTCAGGGGAAGGGAACTTGGTAGCCAGGTGCATTTTATATTTGTTGCTCCTTAAAGAAACAGAAATAATGGGTGAGTGCAAATTCAAAGCAGAAATCATACATCTCAAAGTAGCATTAAGTACCTATATCTCTTTCAAATCTTATTTGTTAGTAAATAGATTACAAATTAATCACTCAATCATTCAGTCAATCAAAATGCATTCGTCCTTATTTAGTCATGTAAATTGAGGCAACTGTTAGTATAACTTTTTTAAAAACTTAATTTACATTTGAATAAATCAGCATGTAATTGAGTACCTAAATGAAATTTTCAAATAAATGGAATAAAAACAGGTACATGAAAAGTTGCACTATATGGCAAGTTTCATCATGAAAAGTTATTTATCTGCTTATGTTCATTTATGCAGAAACTACTTACTGAGAGCCTCCTCTGTGCCAGGCCCCGCTCTAAACTCTGGGAAAACAGAGGGGGAGCAAGACACTATCCCTGTTCTTAGTAGAGCCTCCTCTAACAGGGCACACAGACAATGAACAAGCAAACAAGCAGATGATTTGAAGAAGTAATAGAGCTAAAAGAAAATAAGGCAAGCTAAGAGGAGAGGACGGCTGAAGTGGGAGAGGAAGAGGGATTATTTCTCCCAAGTCAGTTTGGAGGGGGATAAAATTTATTAAACACATATAGTATGCCCCTCTGTGCCAAGCACTGTTTGGGGGCACTGGGCATAAAACAGTTAACACAGAAGACACTGTTGCTGCTCTCAAAAAGCTTATGACATTCTGTTGATGCAGACAGACAATAAACAATCAAATCAACATGTGAAACGCACAGCCAGCCCTGATGGCCTAGTGGTTAAAGTTTGCACGCTCTGCTTTGGCAGCCCGGGATTCGGTTCCCAGTTTCGGAGCCACACCACTTGTCTGTCAGTAGCCATGCTGTGGCAGCAGCTCACATAGAAGAACTAGAAGGACTTACAACTAGAATATACTACGTACTGGGGCTTTGGGGAGGAAAAAACAAGTAAAATTCAGAGTCAGATTTACCACAATGCCCCTGGGAGGGCTGGGAATTGCTGAGGGTTGTAGAATATTCTAGATGGCAAGTAGAAGCCAGATTGCAATCACTATACATTGTTACACACCCATTTCTAGTAAATTGCTTAAAAAAAATCTTAGAAGAGAAAACTGAATCTCCAAGTCTCCAGGAATTTATTGTGATTTCTTTTCACATTCTAAATAAATATTCACTTTTGCACTTAATTTTTTAATTGTAATTTTTATATTTTGTTTCTTAAAGAAGTTCCCCTTCCCCAAATTGTGCAAGCTTCAGTTCCTCCAAAACCTGGATATAACCATAATAAGATATCAGGCAGTCTAGCATAAAAACAGACACATAAACCAATGGAACAGAATCGAGAACCCAGAAATAAACCCAAGCGTATACTATCAACTAATATTTGACAAGGGAGCCAAGAATACTCAATGGAGAAAAGACAAGTCTCTTTAATAAACAGTGCTGGGAAAATTGGATATTCACATGTAAAAGAATGAAACTAGACCCCTATCTTAGACCACTCACTAAAATTAACTTGAAATGGATTAAAGACTTAAATGTAAGACTTGAAACCATAAAACTCCTAGAAGAAAACACAGGAAAAGAGCTCTTTGACATGGGTCTAGGTAATGAAATTTTGGAAATCACACTTAAAGCACAAGCAACAAAATAAAAAATAAACAAATAGGACTACGTCAAACTAAAAAGCTTCCGCACAGCAAAAGAAACAATCAACAAAATGAAAAGACAACCCACTGAATGGGAAAAAATATTTGCCAACCATATATCTGATAAGAGGTTAATATCCAAAATATACAAGGAACTCATACAACTCTATAGCAAAAAAAACAAATACATAATCCAATTAAAAAATTGGCAAAAGGGGCCGGCCAGGTGGCGCAAGCAGTTAAGTGCTCGTGCTCCACTGTGGTGGCCCAGGGTTCGCCGGTTCAGATCCCTGGTGCGCACCAATGCACTGCTTGGCAAGCCATGCTGTGGCGGCATCCCATATAAAGTGGAGGAAGATGGGCACGGATGGTAGCCCAGGGCCAGTCTTCCTCAGCAAAAAAAGAAGAGGATTGGCAGATGTTAGCACAGGGCTGATCTCCTCACAAAAAAAAAAAAAAAAAAAAAAAAAAGGCAAAGGACCTGAACAGACATTTGTCCAAAGAAGATATACAAATGGCCAATAGGTACATGAAAAGATGCTCAAGATCACTAGTCATCAGGGAAATGCAAATCAAAACCACAATGAGATATCAATTCACGCCTGTTAGAAGGCTTGTCTTGTCATCAAAAAGACAAGATAACAAATGGCTGGCAAGGATGTGGAGAAAATGGAACCCTTGTGCACTGTTGGTGGGATTGTAAATTGGTGCAGCCACTATGGAAAACAGTATGGAGGTTCCTCAAAAAATTAAAAATAGAACTACCACATGATCTAGCAATTCCACTTCTGGGAATATATCTGAAGGAAACAAAAACACTACGTCAAAGAAGTATCTGCACCATGTTCACTGCAGCTTTATTTATAATAGCCAAGATATCAAGGGATGAATGGATAAAGAAACTGTGATATGTACGTGTGTGTGTGTGTGTGTGTGTGTGTGTGTGTATGAAGGAATATTATTCAGTCATAAAAGACAAGGAAATCTTGCTATTTGTGACAACATGGATGGACCTTGAGGGTATCAGGCTAAGTGAAACAAGTCAGAGAAAGACAAATCTGTATGATCTCACTTATATGTGGAATCTGAAAAAAAAAAAAAGAAAAACAACAACTTTTAGTTATAAATAAGTACGAGGAATGTAACATATAACACGATAACTATAGTTAACACGGCTGTATGATATATAGGAAAGTTGTTAAGAGAGTACATCCTAAGAGTTCTCATCGCAAGGAAAAAAATATATATTTTTTGCTTTTTCTTTTATTTTGTATCTATACGACATGATGAATGTTAATTAAACTTATTGTGGTAATCATGTCACGATATATGTAAGTCAAATCATTATGCTGTACACCTTAAACTTATACAGTGCTGTATGTCAATTATATCTCAATAAAACTAGAAAAAATAAGGTATCAGGTGGTGATAAGTGTTATGAAAAAATAATTAATCAGGATGAAGAAAATGGAGTGAGATAATTGTGAGAAAGGTACTATTTATATAGGTTGGTCAGCAAAGACCACTCCGATAAAATGACATTTGTGCTGAGGCCTGAAAGAAGAAAGACTAGAACTTTGGAAACATCAAGTGCAAAGGCCCTGAGGCATGTGTACTGGGAGATCTCTGTACACTTGTTATCCAAAAACACTTATCTTAGGCTTAGTTAATTCTATTAGAATATTTTACATCTACAAAATCAAGGAACAATTATATTAATATATTCATGCACTCATTAAGCAATCAATTCATCAGAAATGCAAAGGGGGAATTTTCATGAAAACAAGTTCACTTTCTTCAGATGAATCTGGAATTTAGGATTGTACAAAGTCTACAAGCTGACTCACATGTCCACTCTTGGTCTTCCACAATGATACTCCTGAAATCCTAAAAAGATTAATTAAGTTCTCTCTATTTGTATTAGTGATCCTTTCTAGCAGTCTGACTCTAAGAAGCAGAACAAACCTCTTTGCATTTTCTGTGAATCTCCCAAAGCTTGCTTTTACCAGAGACAAAGGAGGAAGAATCCGTCAAGTTGGTAACTCTCAGCTCTGTTTTTAGAGTAAATATATCCATTTAATGAAAACACAATGTGCGTGCACTGAATATTATTTTAAAGGAAACAGTAGAGGAGGAAGGGATGGGGGAAAAACCAAGAGATCAAAAGGTTATTACACAACCTGGAATTAATAATAATAAACTTTTTAAAAAGTTTCAAACCACCGCATCCTGTTTTTTTCCTGTCCACCTTCAATAAAGAAATGGTCATTAGAGAGAGGCGTGATGAATTTAACTAGACTCCAAACTTTCCTGAGGCAGAAGGTAGAGCCTGTTTTATTTCCTTTTGTATCTTCAGAGCCAAGCACATGGTAGGCACTCCATGTATATTTGTGGAATTAACAATTAATGTTAAACTGAGCAATAGCAACATAATTCTTCTACACTGCCTGGTGATACTTGGGTTCAATTTTATATATGGGTTTCTTATAGTTTTTCCAAGGCCTGCCCACGAAAAACCCAAAAAGGTGAGACAGAGAACTCCCAGGCCCTGCCCTGTAGTCACAGAGAATGGGAGACTGCCTGACTATGGGCACCACATGAATTTCAAGGCCCAGAACCTCGAAGTTAGGCCTGAAGGGCATGGCTCACTGAGTCTCAGAGTGATCACCTTATATGGTAGTCTAAGTTGTTTCTGAGCTGATGTAGTTGGGAATACAGAAGCAGGGAGCCTGTCATTCTATGCTCCTTTGACTTGAGGGATATCCTGCTCTGCAGAATTGCCAAAAAATGCAAACTTTGGGTGCACTCTGAAAGATACAAGAGAGGCAATGGGAAGCCACATTCACCCTCCTGCATCTGTATCTTGTTTATACCCTTTGCTCTGCTTGTCAGCTCATCCGGAACTAAACCAAAGTAATATCAACTTGAATGGAAGCCAAGACTTTATTCTCTCCAGTCCCCAAACCCAGACCAAATTCCATGGTCTAGTTTTCAGCTTACATTACATCACCCAGCTCTGTTCTTACAGTAAATATATTTAATAAAAGATGACAAATAATTAAAATGCAAAAAAAAAAAAAAAGACAATTTGTGCACAGTGAGTATTACTTTAAAAGAAGCTAGAGGAATATGCTCCTGCCTTCAAAGAGCTGACTTTCTAGTGAGGGAGACAAAAGGTATAAAAACTATTCCCATCAAAAGGAATGTCAAAGCTCTGGGCTCTAAGATTTATAATGAACCACAGGACATTCACTCCATTTGGCGTAATAGTGTGGAAACCTGCCTTTTCAAATTACTCATACTTTTCTTATTTTTTAAAGAATTTTGAAACATAATAAAATATTATCCAGTATGGAATTATTTAATATATCTAAACTAGACCTTCTGTATAAGTACACCACAATACCACAAACTTCTACCCCTGACTCCAACATTTCTTTGGGGTTGGGATAGAAGGCCACAGTACTTAACCTCTCAGTGGTGTCTGCAGTGGCTCATTAGTCACCTCATAGGTGTAGACCCTCTCTTTCCCCAGCAGCAACCTAAGCTGTCACTGTGGCCTGGATGTTGGTATAAGGGATCTCATGGAAATGAGACCCAGAGCCTCTGGCCAGAGTCTCGGCCTTCCAGGTTTAGGAGAGTGGAGGGATAGTGTGCATCCCCGCACTGGGAATAAGCGTCATGGAGCCATGAAAGCTCAGGGGTTTGTACTGAGTGAACCCTACTGTGTTGGTCCTAGGTATGACGTAGTGTCCTTCAACAGATACAGGAAGCACTTATGTGTTGGTTCTGATAAAGTACAAAGGCCAGAACTAGGATGTAGAGTCTTTTTTTTTTTAGAGATTTTAAAAGTGTTCTATATTCGTTATTTAATAACAAATGTCACTTAGTGAAATGTCATTTATTTATTTATTTTTGTTTGTTTATTGTGGTAACATTGGTTTATAACACTGTATAAATTTCAGGTGTACATCATTATACTTCTACTTCTGCATGGATTACATCATGTTCTCATGTTTACCACCCAAATACTAATTACAATCCATCACCACACACATGTGCCTAATTATCCTTTTCACCCTCCCCCCTCCCTCCTTCCCCTCTGGTAACCACCAATCCAACCTCTGCCTCTACGTGTTTGTTTGTTGTTGTTATTATCTACTACTGAGTAGTAGATAACCGTATGAGTGAGATCATACAGTATTTGACCTTCTCCCTCTGACTTATTTCAATTTGCATAATACCCTCAATGTCATCCATGTTGTCACAAATGGCTGGATTTCATCGTTTCTTACGGCTGAGTAGTATTCCATGGTGTATATATACCACATCTTTACCCATTTGCCCCTTGATGGGCACTTAGGTTGCTTCCAAGTCTTGGCTATTATGAATAACGCTGCAATGAACACAGGGGTACATATATCTTTATGCATTGATATTTTCACCTTCTTTGGATAAATACTCAGCAGTGGAATAGCTGGATCGTAAGCCCACACATCTACGGACAGCTAGTCTTCGACAAAGGAGCCAAGAACATACTATGGAGAAAGGAAAGTCTGTTCAACAAATGGTGTTGGGAAAACTGGACAGCCACATGCCAAAAAATGAAAGTAGACCATTGTCTTACACCATACACAAAAATTAACTCAAAATGGGTTAAACACTTGAATGTAAGACCTGAAACCATGAAACTTCTAGAAGAAAACATAGGTAGTACGCTCTTCAACATCGGTCTTAGCAACATATTTTCAAGCACCATGTCTGACCGGGCAAGAGAAACAACAGAAAAAATAAACAAAAGGGACTACATCAAACTAAAAAGCTTCTGCACAGCAAAGGAAACCATCAACAAAACGAAAAGACAACCTAATAATTGGGAGAAGATATTTGCAAACCATATATCTGATAAGGGGTTAATCTCCAAAATATATAAAGAACTTATGCCTCTCAACAACAAAAAAACTAACCACCCAATTAAAAAATGGGCAAAAGACCTAAACAGATATTTCTCCAAAGAAGATATACAGATGGCCAACAGGCACATGAAAAGATGTTCAACGTCATTAACTATCAGGGAAATGCAAATCAAAACTACAATGAGATATCACCTCACGCCCACCAGAACGGCTACAATTAACAAGACAGGAAACAATAAGTGTTGGAGAGGATGTGGAGAGAAGGGAACTCTCACACACTGATGGTGGGAGTGCAAACTGGTGCAGCCACTATGGAAAACAGTATGGAGATTCCTTAAAAATTTAAGGATAGGATGTAGAATCTTAATTCACATACAAAAACAGGAAAAAGTGCTAACTGTGAAGCATGGGGTAGTATGGCAGCATAGAAGAGGGGCAACTTCCCCCAAGAAATGATGTCTGAATTAAGACCTGACAATGACTGACTTGACTTGTTTTCCCACCCACCCAGTAACCCCATCATGCCTCACCTCCCTCTTTTCCACAGTCACTGGAAGCTTAAGCCTCTCCAATCAGCTCCTCTATATGGTCATTCTCCTTCTGTTCAGCACAGTTCCCAATCTGACCAAATGCCCCACCCTTCCAAGCCCTCCAAAACCCTTTCTGTGTGCCTTCTAGAACCCTGGAGTCCTGATGCGTGAAAAATATCCCCTCTATATTCTTAACCTCTTTCATCAAAGTTTCCTCTGATTCCTTGACCTCATTGTGTGTGATCTGTTGATAGGACAATGGCTCCCCTATAGCCTTGTCAAGTGAAGTAAGTACTCCTCTCACATCCTGTACACTTCCAGGCCAGAATGAGGGATGTTTTTTTTCTTTTTGCTACCCATTGTCATTCAAACTATTCTTCCTTCCTTCTTTCTTCAGCTCCTTGTTTCCAAAATTGAATAATCTCCCAGTCACTCCCCCTCATTCACCGAAGACTTGACACCTGGCTCACTGTCTTCCTCTTCATCCCTACTCTTGTCATTATTTTTGTCCGTATAGTCTCGCATCCAACACCTTTGGTTCTCCAATCCATTGACCCCATTACTTTGTAAAAAAACTCTCTCTTATGTTTGTCCTGTCTTCATTCTCCCCCGTATCTATCTTTGAGTCCCTGGTACATCATTATGAAAAGCAACTCTACTTCTTTTATAGTCACCTGCCTTGCTGAGTATAACTCCAGACCGTTTTGGGCCCTGCAGCAGAGTAGCTGAACACTGGAACAGTACCTTAAACTTATGACCACAAAATTGAAACAAGCACTCAGTATCTGCTCCAGAATCCTAAAAGGGTTTCCTAGTAAGGTCAATATTTCACTCTCTGAGTCAACTATTTTATTTTTATTTTTTCCCAAAAGTTTCAACCCTACCACATACTTTACTGAAAAAAGATAGCACTACATAGGGACTCTATTCCTCTAACTACCAACTCTTCCAGTATCCTTACCAATATATTCTATGTTCCCACTTGTTAACACAAGTGCCACTGCCCTATTGAAGGCCAGTCCCCTCATGGGACTAACTTCTCTTGCTTTCTCAAGGACATCACTCTTGCAATTGTCTCCTCTTCCATGGATCACTAATTTTTCCTTTTATTATTACGCAATTTACCATCCTTAGAGTTAAACTATTATCTTTTTAAAAAATCTCATTGTTAAAAAAATCCTCACTTGACCCTAGATCTCCTTCTAGGAGCAGCCTGTTTCTTTGTTCCCTTTCATAGTAAAACTTCTCAAAAGAGCTGCCAATCCTTCTCTGTTTCCAATTCCTCACCTCCCATTCACTGTTATAACCCACTCCAGGGCTTCCATCTCCGTCACATCACTGAAACCACTATTATCAAGTCACCTATGACTTTCATGTTACCAAATTCAGTAGACATTTCTTTTTCTTCCTTTTACCTGAGGTTTTGTGCAAACTGATCTGAGCCAGTTTGACTTTTCTCAATTATTAGGTTCTTTTGTAGATATCAGTAGCCTCCAATAGATGGAGGTAAGTGAGCGCTATAGCTCTCTCCTGATTCTGAACTAGGTACTTTATGGAGGGAATTCTACCAAGCTATTATTTAGCCTCCCCAATAGCCATAAAATCTTGAAATTTTATTTCTCCCAATTTAAAAAATTTCCTCCCAAAACATCTATTCCAATTATTCATTCTGAGGCCCCAGCTACTGCCATCCACAATGATCTGATTGGCCCCCTGACTATCTCCAGTGTTGTCTTACTTCTTACTGCAGATGTAGATGTGTTACTAAAACTTTGGATTTCTATCTTGGTTCCTCTAAAAATTTTAGGTTTCCCAGAAGAGTTATCACTTGAAATCTAGTGTCTATTAATGATGATTCTTTTTGACAATTTTTCAAAAATCAATTAATTGTTAGGACGGTATATGAGAGATTGTTTGCTGCCTTCCCTACTCCACTGGCTGAGAGATCCACCCGTACCTCATGGAATTTATTACGTCAGCAGGTTCAGGCACCAATTATCTTCTCAGATGGTGCTATGTAGTGCCATCCTCAGCACTGCTGGACTTGCTTATAGGAACCTAATCTCAAAACTTGCAGCCAAACTAATTGGTTACTCTTGAAGAATATTAAGAAACCAACTCATTATTCTAAACATTGGTGAAGAGAAGAAAAATCAAGCATATATCCTGCTTTTCCTGTATGAGCTGTACATCAAGGAAACCAAACCATGTATGTGGTCAACTATTTTTTTTAATAAAAGAATCCCAGCTAATGAATGCAGAAGGAAGAGACTATCACCATTTTGTCACCTTGATAAAATAATGGATCTAGTCAATGATCATCAACAGCTGCTAAAATCTTTAGGCGAGAGGCTGACAGAGAACTTTGTAATGATAGCTCAGGCTGACAACACTTGAACCCACTGACTGATTTTAAAATTCCAAAAAGAGAGACAGACATTACATGCCTCCTGATGTGATGCAATAAGAACGCATCACCTATGAAATATTTCTCCCAAAATACGTAGCCTGAATCTTATCAAGCCTCTAGATCTAATCTTCAGTTTATAGGAAATACATTGAACAGAGGAACATTTTAAATAACACCCCAGGAAATAATCAGCCAAATCTAGAATGTAACAAATTCTGCAGGGAAAACGACTTGAGTTCATCAACAAATAAATGCTAAGGAAAACAAAAGAAAAGAACCAATAGACTAAAAGAAATTTAAGAGCCATATCAACAATACAATATGTGAATGGCAGTTGGATCCTGATTTGAATAAAGAAACAAAAAGTATTTATGAGACAACCAAAGAAATTTGAATATTGACTGGATATTGATATCAAATAATGTTTATCCAATTTTATTTTTTGAGTATGATAATGGTAAAGATGTCTATATTTTTTAAAAAAGAGTCCTTATTCTTAAAGATACAGACACAAGACTTTACGGATGAAATCATGATGTCTGCCATTTGCTCTAAAATAGTGTGGTGAGGGCTTGGGGGAAGCGGGGGGCATGAAGATAAAACAAAATTGCTCATATGCTGATAAACGCAGAAATTGGGTGATGGATATTTGGGGAGTTATACTATTCTTTCTACTTTTGGAGTATGCTTGAAAATTTCTACAATAAAAATGAAAACAAACCAAAACAAAAAACTTGCACCTCTGAGCTCTCTTATTGAGAATTATTGCCAAAGTCTATCAATGGTTTATTAGTAATATCTTTACAATACTTCATCTGATTTCTTTCCTTTGGGGCCCTGATTCTCTCAAAATTCCCCACGGTTTTTTTGAGTTAATTTATTTCTTCATTTTTGTTTTTGAATGAGTAGGATAGAATTCTTTCCCTTGGGATTTTTCTCCTAATTGCACAGTTACACTCCCCAGTGTGTGGATTAGAGCAGTCCTCCCAGTAGGAGGCGCTGCCCTCAAAGTATGGTTTCAGCTTGTGTGTTAGAAAAGATCCCCCAGGCCTTCCTATGATGCTCCAGACTCCACAGAGCTTTCCTGGGAGACTGGTGCATGATAGCGAATTTCTTAATGTAGCCTTGCCTCTAGAATAATTTTCCACCACTTTGCTGCCAAAGTTCTGTACATCAGCATTTCCTCCAGAATGCAACTTACCCATCTCAGCTGGTTTTGCTTTTTTTCCCCTCCTTCCTTAATGAGGTTCCTAGGCTCTTTTACGTATATGCCTGTCATCCATCCAAGAGAGTGTGCTTCATGTTCTAATATAACTGCTGCTGTTATTGTTGAAGTTAGCCTAGTACCTGCTTCTTTTGTGTGTATTCTGAGCAGGGTCATATCAGAATTTGTGAGGCATGATGCTAAATGCAATTTGGGGACCCTCTTCAAGAAAAAGAATACCAAATTAGGAAGAAAATGAATATCTCTTTAAATAGATAAATCACAACAAATACCACAAAATCCAGAAAAGAATTAATATTTTTAAATTAGTTAACTGCCAGAAACATCTCTGTAATACTTTTTTTCCTTCATTTTTTGGCTGCATAGACTTTGATCACCCTTCATATAACAATAAGCTTGTATTATTTTCTACAGGGAGGGTGTATTCTACAGAAAGGGTATCAAGATAATTCAGTCTTTCCTCTGGAATAGTTGGAATTCCTCTAGAATGCTTTTTATTATTGGTTGCTTAGAAAAGTGTCAGCCTATTGTTATTGGTGATGCCTTGTAAATATTTAGGAATATTATCAAATTTGGGAAAACTTCTCTCAGTCTTTTTCACATATGGGCTGTAAGATTTCAGGGCATGTAAATGTACTTGATGGCACTCATTAAACAGATGGTCATCAATGTCATTATAATGGTGTATTATAATTTTAGTTGTATTTGTTATTATTTTTAAATCAGCAAAAAATTTAATTTTTTCCTTATGTGTTCTTATGATTCTCTCCTCTTAGTTAATTGGATTATAAACAATCCAAGAAGATTATTCATTTATTTTTTGAACTTTATCTCTTCTTATTAATGAATCACTGCTACTGGCATGATGTAAAAACTTCTTTGTTATAAGTTGTTTCTTGAAGTCAAAATAATTTCCACTGATTTTGTCATTCTCTTTATCACTTTAGCTTCATATTCCATTAATTTTACCTGAATTTTTCTCAATTCTTTAATAAGTAAATCAGGAACTTGTAATTTCATTGCATGTTTTATTGAAATGTTCTAAAATATCTGCTCAAATTATAGTTGTAATGGCTTATTCTCAATTCAACTTCTTTTAAAACAGATATCAAAAATGCCTATATCACTTCAGTACCACCAGACACTAGGAGAAATTAGATGGAGGGAAATTTGAAATGGAAAGAATACCATTTTTAATGATTTTGGTTAAAATATCTTTTGCAAATTTAACAAAAACATATGATCTTGTGAACATGTTGTTAGGGTTCCTCCCAGGGTCTTGGGAGGGGCCCATGCAATTGATGGGCCCTGAAGCTTAAACTTCACTAGCTTCACTGTAAATCCACTTCTAATCTTAAGTAATAAATACAGATCTCCTCTTCCTCCTGTAGTGGAGGAAGAAATATTCCTCTACTTTTCTAGGTTCTTCTGGCTGCCCTAAGAATTAAATTGACATGAAACAGATTAACAGAAGAAAATCAAAGTTTAATAATATGTATACATGGGAGAGACCCAGGAAAACTGAGTAACTCGCCAAAATGGCCAAAGCTACCACCTTAAATACCATATTCAGCTAAAGACAAAAGATGATGTTGGGGCTGGGGAGAGTTAGGGACTTCAAAAGGACGGAAGGCAATTCACAGGTAGGTGAAAAGGAGCTAACATTTGGAAAACAAGTGTTTTTTTGCCACACAGAAACAGAAGAACACAGAGGGTAGCCCAACAAACAGGCTTTTCTAGGCTCCTCCCTGTCCACCACTCAGTTCATGTTATGCTAAGGAGATAGCTCATTTCTTGAGACAGGTTTCCTTTATCTGAATTCTCTTAGGCAGTTAAGATGGAGGTAATGAGAAAAACTTTCTGAGTTTTTTGTTTCTTAAAAGTAATCAGCTTAAAATAATCCTCAAATTTTGTGTGGCAAATTTTGCTCCCCTTCACTCCTCTTGGACAAAGAGTGTTCCTGTGTTTTGTGTGCTGGATCTTCTGTTTGCCCCTCCAGATCCACTCTCCAACAGCTCCTTCTCCACCCAGGAGGCGAATCTCTATGGACAACATCAATAGCTTCCAGTTGAGTTAAGCTGAAGGGGAGCACTAACAAGAGATTAGAGGGAGAGGGGCAATTCACTCTGACCTTTATTGCCCTGGCCCTATCCCTGCAGGGTTGGCATGAGTTCAATGCATCTTGTGAGGGTCCTCTTACTAAAGTCCTCTATATCACTGATACCGAACATCTTAATCTCAAGTTCGTGTGCCCAATGCGCAGTAAGCCAAACACTGAGACATCAGTGCTTGGAGATGGAGAAAATTTATTCGAATTGGCCAAAACGAGAAGATGGGAGCATGGGTTCGCTCAAATCCACCTTAACAAGAGCAGAAAACAAGAGGTTTTATAGAGCTAAGGGGCTTGGCAGGAGGAGCTTCAGAGAAACAAAGCAGTCACTCCCGATAAGCCCCTGGGCAATCTGCAACAGCTGCTGGGGGCCAGCCATCCAGTGATCACAGCCTCCCGAAGGCATTCTCTTTCTTCTACAAAACAAACTTACAAATCCTGGAGACTCAGTCACCTCTCAAGTTAAACAAGAAAACAGCAAATTGACAAGATTCATCAATGTCTGTGTTGAGAACAAGGTCAAAAGGCAATCATGTTTTTACTGACTATCTATAGTAACCCTCAGGTATGGGCTTTATCACCAGTGACCACTACCTTCTTTTATTCAGTCAGCCCTTCGGACGGTAATGGAGCTTTCAATATCACTAGACCTGGGATTCTGCACTATCCCTTAGAGTTTATTTATGCCCTGCTTACACCCTTGCAGCAAGTGGTTTATTAAACTCTCTTCAAGTTACCCAGTTTGAGTATATCACTTTCCTGCTGGGACTCTGATATAGTTTGTAACATCAGCTTTGTGTAGGCAGCAAATTCTTCGCTTTACACTTAACTTCCTCTCTAAAATCACTCTTTATAAATGTCTTTATTTTCAGAGGATCAGCATAATCACACCTCCAAGGTGGGTGATCAAAGGAGAATTATCTTCCTTTTAGCTGCTTATTACCTGCGTTTATTATTATTATTATCATTATTGTGGTAAAATATATATATCATAAAATTTACCATTTTAACCACTTTTAAGTGTACAGTTCAGTGGTGTTAAAGAGAAAACAACAGGCCCCAAATGGCATCACTTTTGCTAAAGCATTTACCAGATTTAAGACCCACATTTAAGACCTACCCTAACTGCTGTTTCAACCTTCCACAGAAATGTAATCTTAATCAACCAGTGTGGATTTTTCTGGTCAGTATCAATGAGGTAATCCATCACGTGAGCCTTCTCCATTTCCTTTCCACAAGAGGAAGAAGAGGCAATCTGCATGATAAAACCCTTGCCAGTCCTTTCCTCCAAAGAGAAGATGTCCTGGCCCAAAATAATCCTTTCTTTTCTTTTGCTAATATCGTCCTTGCCTCACCTTCCTTCCTATAAAAACCTTCCATTGTGTATAATTCCTGGAGTATTTCTCTGTTTGCTAGATGAGATGCTGCCCAATTCATGAATCACTGAATAAATCCAATTAGATCTTCAAATTTATTTTGTGGAATTTTGTTTTTAACAGTGGTATTAAATACATTGAAAATCACCCATAACTCTTTTCATCTTGTAAAACTAAAACTCTATACCCATTAAGCAAATATTCCCCATTCTCCTCGTCTCCCAGCCCCTGCCAACCACCATTATACTTTCTGTCTTTATAATTTTGACTACTCTAAGTATCTCATATAAGTGGAATCATATAGTATCTATAATTTTGTGACTGGCTTATTTCACTCAGCATAATGTCCTTGAGGTTGATCCATATTGTAGCATATTGCAGAATTTCCTTCCTTTTTAAGGCTGAATTCCATTGCATGTATTGAATTCCATTATATGTCTTCCACTGTATGTACTGAATACCATTCCATTGTATGTATATACCACATTTTGTTTATCCATTCATCAGCCAATGGACACCTGGCTTGCTTTCTCATTTTAGCTATTGCGAATAAGCTGCCATGAACGTGGGCATACTACTTGAGTTTTTTAAGTGGCTAACTTCACTTCTTGTCTTTAAAAAATCTCTAAATTTGGACAACCATTCTAGAACTAGCCATAGTAACAATCTTTTCAATAAATGGTGCTGGAACTGATACCGGCTCAAGACAAGGTTGACATGAGGGAAGCCATATTGTAGAAGAGAAGCCCTATTGTAACTTTGAATGACCTCTGACAAACTAACCCAGCTGGATATGCAGCCTCCAGGAGATCTAACTGCTCTGTAGATTTTACGACCCCTGCTTGTGCATGTACCTCCTAACTGCAATAAGATGATAACTTGTTCTTTTGAGTTCCTTAGGAATATGATGACCCCTGAACAGAGAGTCTATGCTGATAGCCATCATCAATGAAAACTGGAAGATCTGGTGTGGCACTCCCAGTCTATAACACCAGAAGGTCAACATTCCTAACCCCCTCCCCATAACCCAATGGCCTATATAACTGCTTCTGAGATTTTGTGCCCCCTTAAGATGGTTCTTTGAGCCAATAGTCAGCCATCTTCCCCCTTGTTAGCAAGCTGTAATAAACTTCCCAAACTTCCCTTTCTTTTCCACCATCTTGCCTCTTGACGATTGGTTTCTGTCTTGCAGCGAGCAGATGGTGCCCTTTGTGCAGTAACAGAACAATTAATTTTCTATCCATATAGAAAGAAAGGAACTTAATAGTCTACTTTATAGTGTATCCAAAAATTAATTTGAGATGAATCACAAAACTAAACGTGAAAATAAAACAATGAAGCTTCTAAAAGAAACCAGGGGGGACTATCTTCATGACATTGGAGTAGGCAATAATTTCTTAAACACAATATAAAAAGCAATAATCATCCAAAGACACCAACAGAAGCGTGAAAAAGCAAGCCATAGACTGGGGAAGATATTCACAATACATGTATCTGACATAGGATTTGTATCTAGAATATATAAAGAACTCCTAAAAATTAATTTTAAAAAAGGACACAACACACACAATTTAAAAATGGACAGGGGCTGGCCTCGTGGCTTAGTGGTTAAGTGCGCGCACTCCACTACTGGCCGCCCGGGTTCGGATCCTGGGCGCGCACCAACGCACCGCTTGTCTGGCCGTGCTGAGGCCGTGTCCCACATACAGCAACTAGAAGGATGTGCAACTATGACATACAACTATCTACTGGGGCTTTGGGGGAAAAAAGGAGGAGGATTGGCAATAGATGTTAGCTCAGGGCTGGTCTTCCTCAGCAAAAAGAGGAGGACTGGCATGGATGTTAGCTCAGGGCTGATCTTCCTCACAAAAAATAAATAAATAAATAAACAAACAAAAATGGACAAAACATTTGGATAGGTGCTTCACAAAGGAGAATATCCAAATGGAAAGTAAGCACATAAAAAGGTGCTCCACATTATAAATCATCAAAGAAATGCAAATTAAAGACACAATGAGATATTACCACACCATCGTTAGAATGGCCAAAATTAAAAAGAATGACAGCGCGTTGTGCAGGATGTTTAGCAGATGCATTGCTGGTGCAAGTGAAAAATGATATGACTGTTTTGGAAAGCTATTTGGCAGTGCATATTAAAGCTAAACATATGCCTGCCTTGTGACCCAGTAATTTCACTCTTACCTGTACACTTAACAGAAACGAGTGCAAACCTCTACCCAAAGACATGCACAGGAGGGTTCAGGGTAGCTTTATTCATACTATCTAAACGTCCATCAACAGAAGAATATATATGATTAACATGAGAACATGATGCCAGTTACATGACCTTCTAGAATAAGCAAAGCTAATCTATGATGGTTGCTTTAACAAGGGTATTGACTGAAGGGGAGCACAAGAGAACTTTCTGCAGTGCTGAACATATTCTATATCTCAACCTAGGTGGTAGTTACAAGGTAGCATTCATTTGTGAAACTTCATTGAGCCATACACTTAAAAATCGTGCACTTTACTGCTTACATGTTGTAATTCAATTTTTTACAAGTCTACCCCCCGCCAAAAAGGCCATTTCTTTTCTCTTTATGTGTCACAAATATTTCATTTTAGACAAAATCTTAGTAAACAACCTGTGCTGTTTTGTCAACTTCCATGTGTTGTCTCCTATAGAAGGTCTGCTTATAATTCATGTATATACCAACCTGTTCACTGTTAAATGTAGCAAATTGACCTAAGAAATTTGGTTATTCACATTATTAGATAATTTGGGGGGATACTGGAGGCCTCCAATCGTCAGACGTAAGGGCAGGCTCTAGGTCTGCCTCCAACAACCTCATGCTCAAGAGATCTGTTATAATAAAGGCAGGTCTCAGACAAGATTCTGTGATACATTAGAACGTCTATCAGCAAGAAGACAAAAAACCAGTCCTATAACCTATTTCCAAAGCTCAGGGAGGCACTAGATTTCTGGCTTTTAGGCACTCTGACCGACACTCCTCTTACACAAAAAAATTAGACAAGTCTAGCACAGCCCAGCAGCCTTCAACGTGGTGCCCTTCATCCAGAGCTTTGATTTGAGTATTCTGCCACTTAGTGACAGATCTGTTGCCTAACTCTGACCAAAAGGCTAGAACATTGACATATCTGCCTTGAATAAGTTTCTCATGCTTTTTTTTTCTCATTAAAGTCAAGTTGTAATGGTAAGTCCACTCCATGAGGCCATCAGGACTGGTATGGTACTCAAAGCCATCAGGGACTTGGATTCCTTCTATTGCTACTTTTCCATACCTATTGTGTTGCCTTCATTTGCTTGGTCTAATTTTGCTCATGACCACATCCACACCCAGCTAGTGGGATAAGAACAAACTCATTCTCTTTAAGAATGACCTGGAAGTTGCACACATCATTTTCATATCTGATTGGCCAGACATGGTCTTATTGTAAGGGAAACCAGAAAAATGTAGTTTTTATTTCTAATTGGTCATGCAGTTGCTTAAAAATCAGGGGTGATTTTATTATTATAGAGGAAGGGGAGAGTCAATATTGGGGGATAAGTAACAGTCTCCACCATAATGAAAAAATTGGTTTACATCAGGCCACAACCCTTCTCAGCAGAATTTACTCAGTTGATCACTCCCTTCCTTGAAACATTCTGACTTTTTAGCTTGTATGGCACCTTATTTTCCTAATACCTCTTAGGTTGCACTTATTCTAGCTCCTGTATAGGCTTCTCTTCCTTTATCCAATATCCAAAAGGTTGGAATGCTAGAGGGTTCAGTCCTGGGCACTCATCTTCATAATCTATAGTCTCTCTAGGAGAGTGCATCTAACATCATCACTTTAAATGTCTTCCATATGCTAGTAACTCCAAAATTTGTATCTCCAACCCTTATTTCTCCCTTAAGTTCCAAACTCATTTACCAACTGTCTAGTTGACATCTCTACCTGGATGTTGAATAAGTATTTCAAAACAAATGTGCAAAATAGAATAATGCCATTATCCTAGACTAATTGTTCTTAATATGGGGGGGGAGGGGCAGGGGAGGAGCAATAACTACCTCTTAGTGTTAAGACATGTGGGTGGGATTTTTCATTGCCACAGTCGCTGGGGGTGCTACTTATATTTCTTCTAAAACTTTGTTTATTTTTTTACCCAGCATTATATTTGTGAATTTCATCAATGTCAATGCATGTAGATCTGGTTTACTCGTTTTCACCACAATATAGTTTATTGTTTCATTGTTTAATTACACCACAATTTAGTTACCCATTATTTTTTGGTGGACATTTAATTGATTCCCAATTCTTTGCATTTATATACCCTGCTGCTATGAATATACTCTTGAACATGTTTTCCTGTGCACAGATGTGAAAATTTCCCTAGAATACATTTTTAGGAGTAGATTTTGGGGCCATTAGCTACACACATTTTAAACTTTAGTGGATATTACTAAGTTTCTTTCTAAAATGATTGTATTAAATTTACACCCAGAAGTCTTTTAGTATATTATCCTACAAAGTTATGCTATGAGAGAGACAGATATCAGAATGAGAGTCTTCTTGGTGCTTTACCTGAAAGAATGAAGCTTCATTGTTTGCAGCTAGGAATCCATTTGCCCCAGAGGATAGTGGCTGCATGGAGCTTGGCCCCTGGAGGAAAGAGAAGAAAAGAAGACAGGGAGACTAAAGGACCAGGGACCTGATGGGAACACCAAATAAATGTTCTTCAGTAAATGTGGTTTTGGTGGTAGACTGTATCTGCAGTTCTCCCCAGACATTGTGGGGTGTACAGGAGAAGTTACATTTGTTTAGGTGCCACTGTCTCTAGGCAGAGTCTGGGTCTTCTCTTTATTCCCAGTGCCAAGCTCCAGACCAGGACATTAGTAGGCCTGTAACAAAGTTTGCTGAATGGATGAGTGGGAAGACACTGATACTCATATGTTGTGTTCTGTTAAATACCTATATTCTCACTGACTGGATCAAAAAGAGAATTAAGTTTTTAATTATGTCCGGCACAAAGTAGAAACTAAATAAGTATTTGTTGAGTGGATAAAAGAGAACCTGATTAATTTGAATTTAAACTACCTGAGCATAACTCTATTTATTTTTTCTCATTGGCTTGATGCAATGTCTGGATTGAATCTATAACTCCATTTTTTCCCCAAATAAACACGTTCCCTTTCCTTGATCTGTTTTGGGACTGCCAAAAAGCCCTGAGATCACTTAACAGGCTATTTCATCAATATCACTACACATTTTCAAGAGAACTGAGGGAAAAATAAAAGATTGCCTCACCACAAGAAAAAACTCCTTTAAATTAAGTGACTAAAATTATTGTGCAAAAAGTATACTCATAGGAAAGGGCCCTAGTGGAGGCAATAGGTTTCTGGACCAGATGGCATTTTGGTTTCCTAAAATCACCTTTTTTGTTTGTTTTAAATTAACATATGCTACTCCTCTTACTATATGCCAGGCACAGTTCCCAACAAGGTACAAATTGCATCACGGTTAATGCTCACAACGGTATAAAGTAGGTGATATTTATCATTGGCCCCATTTTATACATGATGAAGAGAGAAGTTGAGTAACTTGCCCAAGGTCACACAGTCTGTAAAAACGACAGTCGTTATTTGAACGCAGGCAATCTGATTCCAGAGTCCCAGCTCTTAAACACTCTACTGTATTGTTTTCTCGACTCTTAAGATTCCATGAATCTTTGATTTTTTTAAATTTCACTTGTCATGATTTTTGAGAACTACAACACGATACAGTTGAGATACATACGGATAATTAAAACAATTTTTTTGAAAAGCATAATCTGAAAAAAAATGCCAAACACTTCATATAAATGGAGAGCCTAAGGAACAGCTGGAGATACCAATGCCGTGCAGAAATACTTAAAAATAAATATTTACCCAAGCACCGTCCAATACCCCGCGGGACATTGTAAGCCAGCTTCCTCAAAGTGACGGCGGGACTCCGCGGGCCGTGGGAGACCACGGCCGGCGCGCATGCTCATAGCGCGGCGCCGGCTCCTGCGCGCTCGAAGCCCGCCCATTAGAGCCGCAAGGGCTGCCGGGACAGTCCCCATCTTCTCTGCGCGCGTTGAGGCCGTCCGGCGGCGCTGGGAAGTAGAGACGTTGTTGTGGGTGTTAGTGGTCCTGTGGCGCGGCTTTGCGGGACCAGGACCTTAAAGGTGAGCAACTGGTGGTGGCTAGTGAGACGAAGGTACAAAAGGGTCTGCTTTGCATGGTGCGCGATGGCTTGTTCCTTTTCCTTGCGGCCTCAAGCTGGGTGCGTCCGCTCCTCGCCTTCGTTAGGTCCCGGGCGAGCGTCGCGTGGGCCGCAGCCCGAGGCGGCACGCTGGGCAGCGAGCGGAGGGGCACGGGCCGCGGCGAGGTGCGGGCCGACCCCTGCGAGGGACGCAGGAGCTGGGTGTTCCCCGCATGTGCCTGGGGCCCAGGCGAGCCAGTGGTTGCCTTGGGACGGGGCTCTGGCGGGGTCTATGGACAGAGGCTGCCCGCATCCCCGCGGCGTCTTTAAGGTTTCCTACCTCCACTGCTTTACAGTGTCTACGAAGGCGGACGTTTCGGGCCACTTGTGTAAGTTTCTGGGGGAGGTTGGCGCTGGTTAAACGCTGGAGGGTTCCTTGGATCATGCGGGGCAGACTGGAGGGGGGAGAATTGGGGCCGCAGGTGTTCCCTGGCGTCACTCTTCGGTTTTTAGGGTCCTCCTTCACTCACATCAAGGCTTCTGTGCGAAATGGGAAAGTGTCAGTAATGTTTCACTTCTAGTTGTACATTCTGGGAAAGTATCTGATGAAACGAATTTCCAAAATTGGCTAGGTCTAAGAAGTCTTGTAAAAACTAAATAGTTCTTTTATCTCACCCTTTGCTTTATAAGGGGCCCTCCATCATGGTAATAACTTAGGAATGTAGATTGTGGTCGACAAACCAATGCATAAGATTGAGCTAACTTTGTAGTGCGAGGTGCAGCATACACATCCCTATGGCGTGAGCTTCCAGTGTGTATCCAGGTTATTGCATAGCAGTTACAGTGTATAAAGCGATGTCTCCAAGAAGTGTACCAATGATACTTCGTCACTAGAGTCAACTAATGGCAGATATCCTTGATGAGTTCTTGTAAATATACTTTTGTACAATATGGATGGCTACGTGGTTTAATAGAGCAGTGGAGACAAGTAATTTGAAGTCAGAAGACTTGGTTTGTGATCCCTGCAAACCACCCACACAGCTTCATTTTTTTCTGCAATGTTTATGTCAGGGATGTGAAACAGGAAACTGGCTGTAAGGTTACCCAATATATTAGGGAATTAGTAGGCATACCCCCAGTTTAACGTTGTTTTAGTGTCCCCAGGCTCTCAAATTATCATTTTCATGTGTTCCTTAACATAGGGTATCTAATCTAACTCCGACTGTAATATTTGAATTTTTTTCATCTTAAAGTTATGATACTTAATCTTTGCTGATAAGTTTTTGCTAAGTCAGCTGTGACAAATTTTAAAAGAAATGAGACCCACACCAAACAAATAGCACTGAGATCCATAATAATATACTGACAGGTGGTGATCTGCTTAAAGCTGGAAATGGTTGTTAAGTGGTTGAATGGAGTTTTTTCCCCCAAAGCTTTTTTGACCAGCTGAATGAAGGTAACCACTTGTTCTGTTATAGAAGATGGAACAGTGATTTACTGAAAGGGGTGCAGATTATTGATAGCATTTCAATTTTCCATCACTTATTCTAAAGTTTTCTTTTTTTGAAATTTGAGAATTGAATAAATTAAAAATGGTGACTTTTAAGAAAACAATGGGGTAGTGATATTTTTAAAACGTTTTTCTAGTCTTGAGTTTAATGTAAAAAATAATAATATTCTTTATGCCAATTTGGGAAAATTTCCAGATAGCCACAATGGCCGAAAATGGTGATAATGAAAAAATGGCTGCTCTGGAGGCCAAAATCTGTCATCAAATTGAGGTATGATCTTGTTCTATTAAATTGCAAAAACAAGCTCTTCGAAAGGAAGTTTAGGGCCTCAAAACAAGTACAGAAAGAACATTTAATTTTAGTATATTGTCCTATTCAACATTTGGTTTGTCTTTGAGTCTTGGAATTAGATGAACATAGTAGTATAGTATATAGTTTTATATTGGTGGAGCCAGTTTATGAAATCCAAGGACTACAGACATTTCAAAAGGTAACACTGTAGTGTTACTTAACTTTTTTTTTTTGCTTTAGTTTCCTAGCCTATAAAGTGAGGATAATAGTAGTACCCTCCTCATAAGGTGGTTGTGAGGATTACGCCAGTTAATAAAATGTAAAACATTTAGAAGAGTGCCTGGCATATAATAAGATAACAGAAAAATCCTTGGTAAAGTACCTTCCCTGTTAAATAACACTTTACATTCTTGAAGGTCCTAGTAGTTTTTTCTGCCCAATTAGTTCTTTTCAGCTGTTTTAACTTTTAACAGTGTATCTGTTTTCAAAGTTCTGTTAGCATTTTTTTGAACCTAGGTATTGTATTTTAAGTTGAAGCTTTAAATGGTTGCATGGAAAATTATTCCTTAATTTATGTTTTATATTCTTACTGAGGAACTTCAGATCATATTATTTGGTGTTTTTTTGTTTTTTTTTTTTTGCCTGAGCCAACGTCTGTGCCCGTCTTCCTCTATTTTGTAGTGGGTCACTGCCACAGCATGGCTGATGAGTGGTGTAAGTCTGCACCTGGGATCCGAACCCATGAACCTGGGCCACCAAAGCAGAGTGCGCTGAACTTTAACCACTATGCCATGGGGCCAGTCCCTGGTGGGTTTTTTTGGTTTGTTTTTTAAACTCGCAGAACTATTTTTTTTTGTGTGTGAGGAAGATCAGCTCTGAGCTAACATCCATGCCAGTGCTCCTCTTTTTGCTGGCCCTGGGCTAACATCTGTGCCCGTCTTCCTCTACTTTATATGGGACGCTTCCACAGCATGGCCTGACAAGCGGTGCATCGGTGCACGCCCAGGATCCGAACCCGCTATGCCACGGGGCCGGCCCCAGAACTATTTTGTTTAAAGTTGCACTTCTCTGTCATTTTAAATTTCCTATGTTACAACTTTTTATACTAATTTCTTTGTAATTGTGGAGAAAAATTACCAATTATTCTGTGTTTAATATTTAGAACAATACAAAGATGTATATAGGAAAAGTTAATGTCCCTTCCATGCCTACCAAATCCTACCCTCCAGAGGTAATCAAGATTAAAAGCCTGATGCATACCCTTTCACACTTTGGTCAGTGCTCACACTAACATAATTTATATTTTCTTCTTTTTCCCCCATTAAACATGGGGTGCATTTTGGGTAGTAAAGTTTTGTGTCATCTATAATTTACCCAATTCTCTATTTGATATGTAGGATATTTCCAATTTTTTTAGCTGTAATAGTTCTACGATGAATATCTTTTTACAGTCATGCACCGCATAATGACCTTTCAGTCAACATCAGACTGCATATACGACAGTGGTCCCATAAGATTGGTACCATATAGCCTAGGTATGTAGTAGGCTATACCATCTACGTTTGTGCGAGTACACTATATGAAGTTTGCACATCGAAATGGCCTAACATTGCATTACTCAGACTGTGTCCCTGTTGTTAAGCGACATTTGACTGTATATAAATCTTAGTAATCATGTTTACTGATTTCTTTAAGATAAAATTCCTAGAAGGAGATGTACTGGCTCAAGGGCTGTGCACATTTTTTACAACTTTTTTTGTTTTGGTGAGGGAGATTGGCCATGAGCTAACATCCATTGCCAATCTTCCTTTTTTGCTGAGGAAGATTAGCCCTGAGCTACATCTGTACCCATCTTCCTCTATTTTGTATATGGGACACTGCCACAGCATGGCTTGATGAGTGGTGCGTGGATCCGCATCAGGGATCCGAACCCCCAACCCCGGGCTGCCGAAGCAGAGCGTGCAAACTTAACCACTACGCTACCAGGCCAGTCCCTAAAACTTTTGATACTTATTGCCAGTTTACATCTCTGTCTACATGACCATTTCTCTGTGTTCAGGCCAATACTAGGTATTGTTTTTAGAATTTTGGCCAAAATGTTAGGTGAAAAATGCTATTTCATTGCTTTAAATTGCATCTTTGATTAATAATGAGGTTGAACTCTCTTATGTTTATATTACATTTTAATTTTTAGTAATTTCTTTTTAATGACCTTTACCCATTTTTCTATTAGGGTTTTAAGGTTTCTTCCTTCCCCCTTGAGTCCTAAGAATTATTAACAAACTTCTGTGTTTGTCTTTTACTTTTTATGCTACTTTTGGCATTCCAAGTAGTCACACGTGGGTCTTTTCATGTATGGTTTTTTTCTTTGCTTTTATACTGAGAATGAATGCCTCTATGCTTAAATTAGATAAACGTGCACCTATTTTTTTAACTTTTAAAAATTAGAGTGATTAACCAGTTCATTCTAGTTCTTTTTATTTAGCAATCTATTCCTTCCACGCTGATTTGAAACAAGAGGCTGTTCATATACTAAATCTTTAAATATGGTTTTGTTTTAAGGCTTTATAGTCTATTGACATATCTGTTAATTACATTGTTTCACTAATCAATTTTTAGTTTTATCTGTTAATTTGTATTATAAATATTTCATTATAGTATATTTAGGAGAAAATGTTTATTGCCTCTTAAGTTATGACACGTATTTTTAAAGAATAGAGCTAGCTGATACAGTGGTGGTAAAAAAAATGCCAGGATTGGACTCAGTATTATACAGTGCTCTGAAATAATATTGTAATTATCTTGCAGTATTATTTTGGTGACTTCAATTTGCCACGGGACAAATTTTTAAAGGAACAGATCAAACTGGATGAAGGCTGGGTACCTTTGGAGATAATGATAAAATTCAATAGGTAAAAACCTTTTAAAAATCATCTTTAGATTTTCTGTTAACAAGTGCTACTACTAAGTCTTAAAATGCTTTTACATATATTCTTCAGGTTAAACCGTCTAACAACAGACTTTAATGTTATAGTAGAAGCACTGAGCAAATCAAAGGCAGAACTCATGGAAATAAGTGAAGATAAAACTAAAATCAGAAGATCTCCAAGCAAACCCCTCCCTGAAGTGACTGATGAGTATAAAAATGATGTAAAAAACAGATCTGTTTATATTGTAAGTGGGCCTTTAATGCATTTAATTGTATCTTACATTTATTTAGAAAGAACATATAGTTGTGTGGATAAGACTAAGGGCTCAGGAATCATACCTTCACCACTTACTATATGTCCTTGGGCAATGTTCTTAACCTCTCTTAAGCCTCATCTTCCTAAATGGGGATAACATTTTTTACCTTATAGAACTGTTGTGAGAATTAAATGAAAAAACCCATACACCATTGGACAAAATCTTTGGCATATTGTAAGCACCCAGTGCATATCAACTGTTCTTATTTATTAACAGATAAACTTGATAGCAATTTTCTTTAGCATATTAATTTTTAAGGAAATTTTTTTCTGAAAATTTCAGACATACAAAAGGAGCTTGAATATATAATGTATGTTTATCCATCTTCAACAGCTGATTCACTTCAACACGTGATTAATCTTGTTTTATTTTTGTCCTGACTGGATTATTTTGGAGTGGAATCCCAGATAAATGAGTCACTTTTATTGTACCGGAGAACAGTGGCTCTTAATCAGAGCTGTTAAACATTTGAGAGACAGAGAGAAAGATCCTGGTTTCATTTCTTTTTTTTTTTTTATATAATTTTATTTATTTATTTATTTTTCCCCCAAAGCCCCAGTAGATAGTTGTATGTCATAGCTGCACATCCTTCTAGTTGCTGTATGTGGGACACAGCTCAGCATGGCCAGAGAAGCGGTACGTCGGTGCACGCCCGGGATCCAAACCCAGGCCGCCAGCATCAGAGTGCAAGCGCTTAACTGATAAGCCACGGGGCTGGCCCCCTGGTTTCATTTCAAGACAAAATGAATCAGAATTTCTGGCAAATGGTTTACCAGAGAAGTCATTTGTACATTTCTTCCTTCTCTTTACAGAAAGGCTTCCCTGCTGATGCAACCCTTGATGACATAAAAGAATGGTTAGAAGATAAAGGTCAAGTACTAAATATTCAGATGAGAAGAACATTGCACAAAGCATTTAAGGTTTGGTTGTGTGATGTTACAGACTTTTTTTTTTTTTTGCAGGGAAAGTTTCGCCCTGAGCTAACATCTGTTGCCAATCTTCCTCTTTTTTTTTTTCCCTCTCCAAAGCCCCAGTATATAGTTGTATATCCTAGTTGTAAATCATTTTAGTTCTTCTATGTGAGCTGCTGCCACATGGCAACTGACAGACAGGTGGTGTGGTTCCACGACTGGGAAGCAAACCTGGGCCACTGAAGCAGTGAGTGCCGAACATTAACCACTAGGCCATCAGGGCTGGCTCAGTGGTGTTAGGGTTTTTTTAGTTGAAAAATATATGGGACATAACTTTGAAAAAAACTCTTCTTCTCCTATTAATAGGGATCAATATTTGCTGTGTTTGATAGCATTGAATCTGCTAAGAAGTTTGTTGAGACCCCTGGCCAGAAGTACAAAGACACAGACCTGCTAATACTTTTCAAGTAAGTCTTTTTGCTGATGTTTCCTCTGGCCACTTAGTTATATGGAATTGCTACATTGGGGTAAGGAGTATGGAATAGCATCCCCAGTAAGGCCAGTATTTTTACTGTCCTTAGGCATCCTTTGAGAAATGCTTGGTTTGCTCAGCAGAAACTACTGGTCCTTTGAGACTATAAGGAAGTGTTTATTAGTACCTTTTCTCTGTTAGCAGTGATAAAGGAGGTTACGCGTTAGTACTTATTTTGCATTTAAAACTTATAATCAGGCTAGATACTAAAATTTGGGCTTTTGGTGTGGTTAGAGAATAAATCACTGTATAATTTTTATTCTTATTTCTCATTATATATGCCTGTATTTTTCCTTTCCTTTCCTTTACAGTACAAAGGATTATTTATTAGAGATTTGGATCACATTCTTTAATATATGTGTTTTTAAAAATTAGGACAAACCAGAGCATTTTCATGATAAAGTTAATTGTAGAGCCATAGTCCCCTACTTTTGCATTACATAGTCTTCTAAATGTTATATACTAAACTTGATGGACTTAGAGATGTGCTGTGATGAATCATACTATCTATCATACCCTCAAAAGTATTTTTTAACATGGGATTTTCATAATTGTTCTTATTCTTGGTTCTCAGAGATTTTAGAATTTTCTCCATTTGTGAAATGAACACTATAGAAAACTCTATGAAACATTAAAGTATTTATATAACTTCTGATTTACTTTTTTTTTTCGATACATGAATGATAAATGAAAACTAACATGAGATTGTTAATGGATATGGGGTTTCTTTTGGGGGTCATGAAAATGTTCTGAAATTAGTTAATAGTGATGGTTGTACAATTCTGAATATACTAAAAAAAACATTGAATTGTATACTTTAAAAGGGAGAATTTTATGGCATGTGAATTATTTCTTAGTAAAGCTGTTATCAGAAAAACATAAGAGTAGCTTCTTGGGCATCTTTTGAATTTTTAGGTAATTATGTCGATAGAAAATGTAACATTCCTTCCTATGCCACATCTTAAATCATTCAAAACAATTTGCAGTCTTATCTTTGTTCTCATGAACTTAGCCTCTATATTTTGTGTCCTTTAGGGAAGATTACTTTGCAAAAAAAATTGAAGAAAGAAAGCAAAATAAAGAGGAAGCTAAATTACGAGCTAAACAGTAAGTACGTTGAGCCTAATCATAACATTTTAATTCCTTAAAGCTTTGACAAGGCTAGAGTTAGTGGTTCTAGGAAGTAGAGCTGATGATGAGCTCTGAAATGAGTAACAGTAAGCCTTTTGTATAACATTGAGGTCCTAAGCTGCCTTGATAATCTTCAGGCCACATTTTGTTGCACTCTAGCACTGGACAATCAGAAAACCTAAGAACTGGCTTTGCTTATAAAGTAGTTTAGTGATCATGATCAAGGTTAAGTTTATCAGGATTTAATTTTCTTACATAGTAAATGGAAACACTCTAATTACATTTTTATTTGTAGGGAGCAAGAAGAAAAACAAAACTTAGCAGAAAATGCTGAACTGGTAAGTATATATTACTGGTATCTAAGAAATCTGTAATTCCAAGTTATGAGAATAAAAGGTCTGAGGACTTTTTAAAATAAATATGTAAGTAAGCAAGTGTATAGTTGTATTGCACTAACATAATAGCCAAATAATATTGCCTAGAATTATTATTCAGGGAGATAATTTAATAACCAGATTTAAATAATAACTAATATATATAACTAATTAAATATTATTTGTTGGAGAAATTAAATGAGTTAAAATCAGAAGCCATTGTAGAACAA